>NC_068398.1:39305292-39485292 GCF_023724105.1 Carassius gibelio
GTAGTCTTGTCCCAGCATCCAGGATCTGTCGATCAGCTGGACGTTGTTTCCGGCGGGACAGGCGAGGTTGTGTGCGCTCAGACCTTCTCTTTTAAAGATTACAATTTTTATTTATTTATTTAAATGTATTTAAATGTACAATGATGTGAAGTGTCCCATTAGATGTATTTTTAATCGATTAGGAACTTACCATTGACCAATGAACAGGTTTTTACTGTAGTATTGTCTGTTACTGTTGAAAATAGTATGAACTGTAATAGAATAAAATCATGATTTTACTCGCTTGTACTATTGCTAAACTCTATAATCTTCAGCGGACAGTAATGGAGGTCTGCAGGTAACTGCTGCAAGCTTTGTTAATGGCTCAGTCCATGATTACAATTGAAACTTGGATAATTGAAATGTGTCTGAATAGCAGTTAGGGTAAAACTTATGCCCTCTTTGTTATTCTTTGTCAAGGCATGGGAATAATTTTCAATGAGACTCTGTGGATTGTGGCCAACAAACGGGAGAAAACTTGAAGGATAAGTACAGGCCTCACACTTGTCTGAGGAGGGAAGATTGATGGTGGCACTTTTAACATTTTAGAAGGGGCTCACCCTCCGTTAAAAGGAGGCACTGAGGGAAATGTCACCAAATGAAAGCAGTCAGCTTGGAAATCCTCAGTAGAAGAGCAACAACATCGATCCTATAAACTCAGGAAAACAATGGGCATAGAAAAGCCAAAGACAAACACAGGGGACCCTGCGTCTCTGGATTAAATCGAGGGTCAAATAATAATGATTTTACAGCCTTAAACACAGAGCCATGAACAACATCACATCTCTGATCCAAAACCTGCTCTTGGGCAGATAATAGCCACAGTAATATACTTTCTGTCAAACTCCCTGTTCAGATACAATACAATACAATACAAGCATCATTTAGCTGAAGAGTTTATGGAAATTACACTTGTATAAGTAAATCTGCAGCTCTTATTGCTATATGGAGGTGAGAGAAATGCAGCACAACACATTTGTGCAACAAGTGAACTCACAGATGCCATAAGAGATGATTCAATTATCATAAACTATTCGTTTTTCATTGCACATAATTCACAGAGAGGGTAAACCAGAGTTGAAAAGTGGATATTTATACATTCACTCTAAGAAGATTACCTGAGAGATGTTTATATCTGCATCCACATTGTATATTCAGGAGGTAATTTGATTAGGTCTCATTTATTTTCAGGTGGCTTACAAAAGTCTTGAAGCAGAGGCACAGTTCAAAGATTATGTGTTGAAATCTGCTGCACTCATCAGTGGTTTTATGGCTGAATTACTGGCTCCTATAACTGAGCAACCTAGCACTATCTATAGAGGAAAACATGAATAAGAGCATTTCAGCAACTGAAGGACTAGATCACACAAAACTGACCATTCTGCCATTATTTACATAATCTTGCTGTTCCAAACCTACAATTTTTTTTCTATATATATTTTTTTTTTTTTGTGAAGAAACTGTGAAAAATCTGAACATAGAAATACGTGAAATCATCTTTGCTCTTCTCATAAGACAATTAAATCATTTTACTGAGTACAGTGTCTACATTTATGTATGTATATGTTTATTCATTTAGCACCAGCAGTACATGGTACAAAAATTACTGTGTTGACAAATGACAAACTATATTTCAGAAATGCCCAATACTGTAATTTTTGGTTTCACAATGAGGATGTAATGTTCAAAAATACTTCAATTTCACCTCACTGGAGAATGATACATACGCAATAACCCTTCTATCAGCGCACAACAAAACAAATAACAACCATATGCCAAACTGATAAAGCATTACGGCAAACAAAATAAATGCATTTTTTTTTTTTTTTTACGGAGCTGAGTGTATTGGTAAAGATTGCAATAACAATGCACCCTCAAATTGATATATTAATATCTTTAAATGTGTTTCACTTCATTTTAATTATTTTCATCTCAGGTTTAAGGCATGCTGAACTTTGCCATGATTTTTATTTATTTATTATTATTTCTCTGGACATTCTCTCTCTCTCTCTGTGAATGTGTTCTCCTTCTATTCTGTTGATGGCGACCATGGTTGAATCAACGTTGAATTACCTTTCGATTTGCTAAATTGGATCAACGTTGAAATCACGACGTGGATTCACCGTTGAAATCGTGACGTTGGTGTACGGTTGAAATCAGGGCTGGACTGGTAATCTGGCATACCGGGCAAATGCACATAGTATGTCGATATAATATGATTTTTTTTTTTTAATTGGCCAACGACCGGCCCATAAAGCAGGGACAGCGGCCCATTGGTTCATTTTCCATACTGACACTGGGCTGGCCCAATCATCTCTTAACAGGCTCCACCCCTCCTACTCTGTATCTTGTGTCAGATGCAGTCAGTGGCTCAGAGACAGAAATCTTTAGGATGGAGAAGCAAAAGCAAGGGGGGTGCGGAAAAGTAGCCGGCCAAAAAAATAAAAATTCAACATGTGCACAAATAACCGACATGTTTACTGCTGTAGCTTCAATTTCCAAGCCTACAATAGCTGACGACATTTTACAAAAACAGGTGAATATAGCACATGGAGGTGATTAGCCATGGCAGCAGGTGGAGCAGGAGGAGCAGGTGTCTAAGAGTGAAGTCAAGGAGAGACAGAGTGAGCACTGAGCAGGTATTCATGGTAGCTACATGATTAACAAGGAGGGAGGGTTAATCAGGGCGGGTGCAGGAGGATATGTGATGATTTAACGTTACCTCAATTAATTAATATTATAATAAGACAACATAATCGTTGTCGCTATTATAAAGTTTGTCAGATTGTCACCTACTGCACTAGCCACTCAGCAAATAACACCCAAAACAGAATGAGCTATTTTGCATTGTTTTTGTAGCTAGGTTAGCAGAGTTAACTTATTCAATTGAACTTCGGCTGACTATTCTAATGTTAACCCTTTAAACCCCATAACGGCCGTTCAGCCCTTCTGTAGAAAAACTTAAAATGATGCCATTTGATTATTTTAATTATTAATCAAAATGGCTGCGTATGGCTGAGAGAGAGAGTCGCCCACGACGAGTTACACGTTGGAAGAGAGGTAGCTAACACATGATATTTGGGGAATAAAACTCGCCTTGCATTTTGAAAGCTGTATATTTTTGTTTAGCTGTATATTCAACAAAGTAGATATTTTCTCATGTTTCTAATTAATTTACAATATCATTAATATGCAATATTAATGGTGAGTGAATAATATGAATATCATATATATTATTAGGACGTTTTGTGTGAGTAATTTGGTAGTATAGTTTCATTTTCTTTTTTTTTATGGAAAGTATCTCAACAATGAGAGGTAAATGTTGTTTGGTGTCATATTAAAGAGGGGTTTGTGCTCTTTAAAACAAAGTAGCCTATACTTGCAATTGTAAACTAGTTTTTCTGCTGTCTGGTGCATTGGGAAAAAAATTAGCAGAATTCTACATCCACATTCTATTGGGTTCTAAAGGATTACCTAGCTTTTATAACATGGAGCACATTGTCCATCTAGAAATCCTGCTCTTCAAGAATACAGGACTATATAACCAAAATGGATTCTTACTAAGTGTACTTTTAATAACTCTTCCAACAATTTATTTATCTCTGTCTCTCTGTCCTTCTCTATAGTCAAGCCAGGTTTAGTTAGCAGTGGAGGAGAGCACCTTTGATCACCAGGGAGTCAGTCAAGAGAGAGTGAGTACACTGGTCCATGGCACTTAGTTCTCAGCTTTGTAGGGGTTTTTGGGAATAGAACGGTAGATATGCACATCTACAGCGACCGCAAGGATGGTGTACTGGTTGGTTGTGTCCGACCGATTGTGGTGGGCCAGTCTGAGCAAAAATGCCAGGGCCCTTTTTTTGTCCCAGTCCAGCCCTGGTTGAAATCCCGACGTTGAATCAACGTTGAATTACCTTTCGATTTTGCAAATTGGATCAACGTTGAAATCACGACGCTGTGTCACCGTCTTACCTGCATTACGGGTGAATTAGAGTCGTGCTCCAGACCGGGGAGGAAAGCTGAATGAGGTGTTGATTTTGAAAAGTTAATCAACGTTGATAATACGACGTTCTTTCCCCATCGTACCTTGCACCGTGTATAAATACACCTAGATCCGAGTGGGCATTTAGATCAACAATGTACATGCAAGGCTAAAAATCGAATGACTGGCAGCAATGGCTTTACAGTCAACTTCAATAAACTACCACATGCTCAAAATTGTCAAACAGCAGTTTTATTTTGGAAACATACTGTATAAAACAGATGAAAATAATCCCACTTTATTATGCAGAGTATGTGTGATGGCCGAACCTGTGGCCACACATTGATAAGGGTAACATCAACGCATTCATTCATGATACATACATTCATTCACATACTGATAGTTCTTTTCCCGCATTCATTCACGATACATATATTCATTTACATACTGATAGTTATTTTCTTCCTTTTTATCATTCATTTATATTTGAATTTATAGTATAGGATTTAAGGTTTATGTATAAGAAAATCACTACACAGACTTTGTTTGACAAATTGCAAAGCTTTATTTATACATGTCAGTACTTCGTTCGTTGGTTTGGAGTGCACACTTACTGGCTTGCGTTGTACTATTTCTGTTTCCTTATCTTTGTTTCTATTTGAGTTTAAGTTACCGTGGCATGGAGGTTGGATGAATGGCGTTGACTCAGGTGTGCGTCTTTCCGTCATCGCGGTCTTGACTGACAAAAGACTGAGGCGCGTGCGGCAGTCAATATTTATGGTCTGAGCATTCCACTGGACGATACCAACTAGATGCTATGTCATGGGGGGGTGAAGAAATGAAGTTATATTTCTGATTGGTTCCAATTTATTTTTATTATTAATATTTGTTGTTTTGTATTATTAGATTTTGTTTGTTACTCTATTTACTTTGATTAGATAACTTGTAACTAATTTGTTGATTTATAAAGTGTTGATTGTATGTTTTCCCCTGTCTTGTTTAAGTGAGCTCACCGTCTGTGATAAATACCTGTTTGTTGTCTCATTTAGGGGGTTAGTTTTGTTTTGTTCAGTTCTTCTTAAGTTTCGTTATATTGAATTAAAACTTGTTTTGTTTACTTTATTAAAGTCTAGCTAGATTATTTGTTAGAACAAGTTGATTTATTTTGTAACTGAGACCTTTTTCTTATTTTTGGGTAAAATAAAACCCTTTTTTGTTGGCAATCCTGTGTCCTTGTGCCTTACTACTTGGCGATATCCGACAGTATGCATGGAGGTTTTGCTAAAAACATGTAGTAGAACAATCCAAATACAATTATATTTAAAGGTTTTTGTAAAATAATTTGGCAAATAAATGCATATTTATTGCAGCACTTACAAGACAAACCCTTGTACCTTTATGACCGAAACCAGTGGATCTTTTATTTGGGTGGAAAACTAGTTTCTGTCAAAAACATGTTTTAGTAATGTGTCTCATTACAAGAGTTGTGTACATTTGTGCCGTGAAAATGTGTTGCACAGTTTGAGAAGGGAACCTTCAACCAGTTGATTTCTAACGGGAAGTAAAAGATGAGTCTTAAGATGTTTCTTGAAAATGAGTAAAGACTCAGCAGTTCGGATTGAGATTGGGAGGTGATTCCACCAGCTGGGCACAGTCCAGGAAAAGATCCGTGAGAGTGATTTTGAACCTCTTTGGGATGGCACCACAAGGCGTCGTTCACTTGCAGAGGGCAAACTTCTGGAGGGCACATAAGATTTAACCAGTTTGTTTAGGTATGTTCACAATGTTTCACAATAACTTTGATATTGTGAAATATATTTAGCTGAAATCTGAATGCAAAATAAATCACACAATATTTTCACTTTACAGTTCAGTAACAGTGAGGTTGGAAACAAAGTGGACAACACTATTCATTAAACACTTATTTAATGTATTCAGATGAAAATGTACAATATTAACAAATTATTCACAAGCAGTGTTTTCAGAGCCCCCAGTTACACTGTTTTAATCAGAACACTAACATTACAGTGTAGTAAAATAAGTCAAATCTAATTCAGTAAATTTTTATTTAACTAAGTACAATCAAAACCTATCACAAAAGGTCAAAGCATCTCGAGCAGAAGTGACAGTGCAATGTAGCAGATGAACAATTTCTTACCAATGTTTCAAGAACAAGCTGGATCCTCGATGACTCTACAAGAGGAAAGAAGAAATGGTTTACTGAAAAGTTCTTAAAAAGCAGGATTTCATATTATACCATTTCTTTAAACCACTGGTTCTCAAACTTTTTATACCAAGTACCACTTCAGAAAATATTTGTTATTAAATATTAAGTTCCACCATAATGACCAACATTACATTTCAGCAGCGTAGTAGACCAAACTATTCAGCTACAGGTCTACAGTTAAAAAATGAGGCAGTTTTATTCTATTAAGAATATTA
This sequence comes from Carassius gibelio, assembly GCF_023724105.1. NCBI lineage: Eukaryota > Metazoa > Chordata > Actinopteri > Cypriniformes > Cyprinidae > Carassius > Carassius gibelio. Next base: position 39,311,753 of record NC_068398.1, read on the forward strand.
ATTGTCAGACACTTTACCATGGTAAATACAGTTTGAACATTAACACTACAACTGTGCTTACATACACAGGTAAATGAAAAAAAGTTTAAATTAAAATGTAATTTTAAATGTAATTATGTAACAAAAGTTACAAAACTGTACTGTACTTTAACTCTAACATACTTAAAGAGTCATGAAACCCTAAACCAAAATTTCTGAGATTTTAACAAGAGGTATGTGTGTTGAACACCATTGAAGACGATGTTAGCATCTGTTAGATTTAATAGTAGGGGGAAAATGGTTAAATTTTAGTTTTTATACGCTATTTTCCTCTTCCGGGTTTAAAATCTTCATCCTGTCCACGTCACAGGCTGTGACGAGTAGATGAGTGAGGCTATCATGGGACGCAAGTGTTTGTTTTCGTGGTGCAAAAGTTCAAATGGGTTTCATATGTTTCCCCGCGATGCTGCCAGGGCTAGACTCTGGCTGCGGGCGGTTGGTTGGCCATCAACCACGGATACATCCAGATTATATGTGTGCAGCAAACATTTTTCGAAAGAGAGCTTCGAGAATTGGAGAATGGTGGACTTTGGCCTTGTTGACTACCAATGCAAGTTACGTCTTGCGATTGATGCGGTGCCAAGTCCCGAGGACTTTTCTATCCTTTCAGAGGTGTGTCTAAAACTTAAACCTATGCGTTTTACTTGCCTTTTGTTAAATAAGCGCTCGTTATAAAATTATTTGATATTTCGATAGTACCTCAATTGTATGCTTAATTCGTGTAATTAAATATGTAATATATTTAAATATGTTTGGGAAGTCTTTGGAAATTAATATGTTTGTATTGTCAGCCTAAACTGTGTTGCTAGATGGCGTGTCAGACCAAACAGCCCGCCAAAAAAGATGCTGCATGTCAAAACCATCCCGACATGAAGCATATGTTAACGCAACATCGCTGGAAACCTGAACAAAGGAGCAAGAGTATGTTGCACACTTTACAGTATTAAACATCATAAATCGTTAATAGTTTCGTAGTTTTTTTTAAGTGTATTAGGCACAATGTATTTATTTCATTTAGAAATATCTAATGTCATAGGCACTCAGGTGAAGCAACAGAAAAGGCATGTTGGTTGCTACACTTCCACACCATTCATACCACTAGAAAAAGGTCCTCTTGCAACCTCTACCCCCTTGAAAAAGTCCAGAAGAGAGGCTTAGGATTCTGATTGTAGTTTACAACCAGGAATGACTGACAGCAGCATCTATACTTCATTACATTTTGTATAATGTCTAAACTAGTGATTTATCGATATATTTTATGTTTTTACTTTTTTATTTTATAATTAGGTACTGCTGCATGTGAAAAGCTCACTCAGGTCTTCTTGGCACCCAAGTTGCTGAAAGACCTAGAGAACCTAAGTTCTGACTTCCAGACGTCAGGACTGGAGTCATATCACAGTCTGATCCTCAAGTTTGCACCAAAGAGCGTGGCATTCTCTTTTGTGGGGATGTTGTGCCGGTATGTTCTGGTTTTAATTCAAATTAAGTTGAATTGCATTCAAATTTTTCTTACAGTTTCCTTTTTTTCTAAACACATCTCTGCATCTTAACTGTTCATGCAGTACCTGATCTAAGGCCGGTGACACACTGGATGCGTGGCGTGTCCGTTTTTATTTCGGCTCCCATGTTAACAGGTTAGAGCTTGCACACTGCCTGCGTGATTCGGGTCTCAGGAAAACGTCTCGGAAAACGTGTGCATGCTAGAAATAGAACCGATGCCTATTTTTCATGCAACATACAAGCGTCTTGGAAGCGTTTCAATGCAAACCTGAATAGGAAAATATGTTTATATGTCATTTTGACACGAATACATATTAATACATGTAATTTTGATGTTTGAAAGTCTGTAGGTTTTGACAAACAAAAATATAAATGTAGCCTAATGTAAACACAATATTATCTGTTTTCAAATACTGCACCTGTCAATACAGAACAAAATATTCTATAGCCTATTTTGACGTCAACACTGCTGACGATATCTTTGCTGCTATATATTTATGTTTAATATGAAGTATAGACCTTCCACAACTCTCTCCCCATATTTCAAATAAATCACCATTGAGGCTCATCATATGTCACCTAGCAGCAGCAGCGGTCAGACACGCTTCTGGTGTGCAAAGACATGGAAAACACCTCGCAAACGCCACGCAGCTGACACACAACAGAAACGCCACGCTCACGCCACGCAGTCAGTGTGTCACCAGCCTAATGTTTCAGATCCTACTTTTTAGGACTCAACTTGCAGCCATGCACTACAATAAAAATAGCGGAAGACCACAAGCAACAACAGCTGCAGGGGAGCTCCGATGGCACATGCAGAATCCACGCTACAGAAGAGGAGAGTACACAGTACGACTTCTGAAAAGAAATCCCACATTTGGTATTATCTATCTATCTATCTATCTATCTATCTATCTATCTGTCTATCTGTCTTTGTCTATCTATCTGTCTGTCTATCTTTGTCTATCTATATTTATGTATCTATCTGTCTATCTGTCTTTGTATATCTATATCTATCTATCTATGTCTTTGTCTTTCTATCTGTCTGTCTGTCTGTCTATATATATTTATGTATCTATCTGTCTGTCTATCTGTCTTTATCTATCTGTAATGTACTATTTCTTTTTTTAATGTTCTGCAGAATATGTTGACAGATTGCAGGATCTGCTTTTTGAAAGTGTGTTGGAGCAGCCACAACTGTTTCAGGAATCTCTAAAAGGACTGCAAGTTCATGACCACCTCTGCACACAGTTTCAAAGACCTGAAAAGAGTGAAGCTGTTGCACAACACACGTCACGATTTAGACCACCTTCTGTCTGTCTGTGATCTAAAGTAAATAAACAAATTAAATGAAAAAATTGAAATGTAAAGTTCTTTATTTTAGTCGAGGGGAGGGGGTTGAAAACCTGAATAGGTTCCAGTGTTGTCAGGGAACTGCTCTCTGATGCAGGTAACAGCACACAAGGGAATCACCACCCTAATGTGTCTGCCAAGGTACCCCCAGCACCACTGGACAAAAATCCTATAGGCCAGGTGTCTGTAGCAACTGAGATTGAAACTTTAGTTTAACTTGTTATGGATCATTACATAAAATACTAAAATGCTACCTGTACTGTAAATGTATGTTAATCTGAAATGATATGTTTAGTTAACACCAGGTAAGAATGTTACTAACCTATTGAGGACTGTGTTCTCCATGTCACCGTAGAGCTGGCGATATGTGCCATAAACAGCTTGCAAAACAAATGTGTTTAGGGCGACAGGTTCAAAACCTGGATGAGCAGTTATGCATGCTGCCCCACCAACCTGCTCACATCTGTGCATCACCTACATGTTAGGAATTAAAAGTAATAATAAAATAAAAGGTGTATTATATGTATGTATATATATGTATATATATATATTACTGCTGTCAATCGATTAAAAAAAATTAACTAATTAATCGCACAATTTTTTAAAATTAATCGCAATTAAAAGACTGAAACTTTTTGGATATGTAAATGTAAAATGTAAATAATTAATGTAAACTCAAGACAAAGAAACTATTTAAATTCAAAATATGATTGTTTATTGGAATTTTTGTTTAACTTGTAACACAGATTTTCTCATGTAAACAACATACCTGCAATAAACCATCAATATCCTCCAAATTAACTGTTGGCTTGAAAGCCATATTTATTAAAGAAAAAAAACACAGGCATGTAAGTACCATTTGAATTTCAAAACAATCAATGCCAAAAAAAACAAAAATGATTTCCATGTTGAATTCTAAGTGGACTGCAAAAAAATTCCAAAGTATAGTCATTGCCAGTGCTTTAAGTGGGCCAGTACGCACCGGTACTCAGTACCGCCACTTCCAAATATAGCTCTTGAGCGTACCGCCACCTCTCCGTGCGCCCAGAACGTGCTTGTAGCGTACCGGTACGCTCATTTGGACATCTGTTTTAATCAAGGGGCAAGGAACTCGACCGGAAGTTGAAGTCGGGTGGGGGCTGCCATCTTTTAGCAGAACTTCACTTGCGTTAGCATTCCCATTGACTCCCATTCATTTTGGCGTCACTTTGACAGCGAATAACTTTACATCTGAGGCGTTTAAAGACTCTGTTTGTCCATTATTTATTTCTAAAGATACACGAAAATGTATAAAGGGCTCCATTACCTTCTATGTTATATTATGGCCCCGTATAAACAGTTTTTGTAAAAAATAGGCTAACGATTGCGTCATAACCACTCGTCTCTCTGTCGCATTACCGTACAGACAGGAGGAGAAGCTCGCAGGCAATTAACTTAATATGGCGTACTGGCGTTACATTTTAAAATACTATACAAAATAATTAATCAGAATACTTACTCCTGCTCACTCACGACAAAGAACTCCCCGTTCAAGCTCGCCGTCTCTGCAAGATTAACGATGGCAGTTTGCACGCACAGCTACTAGAAGATTTACATCTGGCAGACAGGTTGCTGACATCGTCAAGCTTCGTTTGAGTCTGCGCGTCAGAAACGGAAGTGCTAAAAAACGCTAAAACTGGGCTTCATTTGTCTCAATTGAGTTCCAATGGGGTCGCTGTGTCCATTTCTTTTACTGTCTATGGTTTTAATAGAGGTTTTAATCTTTTACCTGCACTGCCGATTTTCAGAGCGCCCTTCACAATGCAAGCTTCCTAATTCATCCCACCCAGAGCAGAAACTACATTACCCATTCACCCTTAAGTTATACAAGTGAATAGCGCATGTGTCGCTTTTCCCACTGTTAAGTAGTATATATTCATATATATATATGTATATGTTCATTGGCTGCAGCATCTTTTTTCTAAGTTCTAAAAAAATACCGTAGACGGCAAGGCACAAATTTAGATATTCATTTATCTAATTAATCTATAGCCTATGCACAAAGACAATATGATCTTTTTGTCCCCTTTTTGTCTTTTTGTTTTAAAGCTTGATGAAGAGAGAGAGCTCAAGTTGCTGCAGAGGACAGTGATGCACGCGCACAGGAGTGATTGACAGTTCGCGGCACTGTGTACAAAAAATACTCCGCTACACAATTATTTTGTTATTTTCGTTTAAGCTTATTAACGTTAGCGTTACAGAAAGGTCTGATTTACGCACTGTTACAGTCATTGTTTTTTTTTTTTTTTTAAACAATGACATTTGAGTTCATGATTTTAATGTTGCTGTTTCTTGTGGCAGACTAAATGAAGAGTAATGTTTCTTGTGGCAGACTGAAGAGTAATCCGGCAGAGTTTTATACTGAAACTTTCCGTCTAAAAGTCCTTCCTTGGTCTTATCCATATTTCTTTGCACGTTGAACACACCTAGGCCACAACTGGAAATAAAAAAAACTGCAACCGCGTTAATTGCGTTTTTTTTTTTAACGCGTTAAATATTTCAAATTAATCGAATGCGTTAACGCGCTAATTTTGACAGCACTAATATATATATATATATATATATATATATGTGTGTGTGTGTGTGTGTGTGTAATGGAAACATGCCCAAAACCTACATATGATAAAACGCCTATTTGCCTATTTTGACTGATTACATACTGAATTGCAATACAGTGAATTGAGTGTCAAGTTGCGTTTACCTGTGCCACCTACAGGACAAGTTTTCTCTTGGAGACAGCCTGGTACAGTGACCACAAGTACACCTGTTGCAAAATTATACGTTTATGAATGAAAACGCTAATTTCATGTCTAGTGCCTGCAGAAGAGTTTTTAGTCTTCTCTGATTAGTTAGCTAGCAGCTAGCTACCATTCTGACACTTCTCCCATCCGCACAGCCTCCGGTTCGTCCATGTTTTCGTCCACAGTCACGGCAGGGGCTATTGGCTCAAATTGATAGGGCAGAGGACCTGCACTGCCATCTAGTATGTCTCCATTTAGCCCTGGGGAATCAGGAGGAGAGAAGTCCTCCACCTCCACAGAGCCCTGCGTACTGCTGCCACTGCAAATTTCTATGTCACTGTCCATCTTTATTTGGGGTTCAGCGGGCGCGTAGATCTATGCTATGTACGCAATGTTTTTTTTAAGCGTTATTTTTTTTTCTTTTTTTTTCAAATATATGCATTCATACTGTGTATATAAACAACTTTATATTTTATAATGACTGTAATTACTCATGTACATTAATATGTTTTAAATAGAATTACGATTACTGTAGGATATGTGTAGCAGGGCATTCAGTAACTCTTGAAAAGACAAAAATAAAGTGTCAGTGTATTTAATTAGATTTTAACTTTACCAGTTTTTTTTTTTTAAATTAGTATTTCCTCACGTTTTACCACTTATTTTTAGTGACAGTCGATATGCATGGGCTACTGGCGATGAGAGTTTCCCCCCTCCCCTCTCCTCTCCTTTCCCATGCCGTACCACACCCACTCCCCTCCCCCCTTCTCACAGCCACCACGCCCATTTCAGTTGCATTTTTCAAAAAGATTGTGAGCTAGACTTGAGCTGAAAGAGGGGGGTTTCATGACCCTTTAACAATAAATGAGCCTGTAACATATTAAACTGAAACCGCTTTATTAGAAAAGGATAAACTGATTAGGAAAAAAAGGATAAAAATAAATAAAAATTAGGGAACTGCAACAAAGCAGAGAGAACGCACTTTCCTCATCTCCGATCACCTGTGAGGCTGAATAGGATTGGAGAGAAGGAAAAGGACAAAAAGACAACAAGGGAAAGACAAGAGCATTAAGGGTAGCTGTAACATATTTAGCTTAATAAAATAAAATTATCCACTTCGTTGGAGGCATTGTTTGTAGAAATTGAAATACGTGCATTTCTGTAGATTAGAGCGCGCCGCCTGCACGTTGAACGTGATATTACTCCAATGAGGGGGATAAGGGGGCGGATTCAGCGGAATGTTTTGACGAATGTTACGCCACAGCACTTATGATTGCACTGATTTGGCTATATCTGTAAGCAGACAGTCTCAATCAATGTATCAGTATCAATGTACACCATAGATGTAAAGAAAACGAAGTTGCTTGTCAGATTTTCCTAACAAGCAACCATATATTCAGTGTGAATCTACAATTTTCATAGTCATGAAAATAAAGAAAACTCTTTGAATGAGAAGGTGTGTCCAAACTTTTGGTCTGTACTGTACTTGTCTTGTACTGTAAAACACTATATTCTTGCACTTTTTAGATCCTGCATTTCATTAGCTCTGTACTTGTACCTCTGCATAATGACAATAAAGTTGAATCTAATCTTATCCAATCTTAAAAAATAAATAATAATGTTTGATTTGCCCTACATTCTCTGCAGCAATGTAGCCTAACTGTGAGCAAAATAGTTTCTTATTTTGTGATTTGCAGATGAGATTTTACACATTCAATGAAGAATTAGGTGACTACTAAAAAATTATTTTCTCTGTGACTTATAATATAATCAAATGCATGTGTGAATATTCTTTACAAATTACACTTTCACGGGTGCTCACTTTTGCTATAATAATACCTACATAGAACATGGTAATTGTTAGTGAGGTATTCTAGCAGGGCTAGTTCGTCAAGGGTTTTAGCCAGTAAACAGGATGGTGTATCGATCAGGACACAGGAATGAAGACGAGGAGATGTAATTTCTTCAATTAACTGTATTGAGATCCAGCAGTGTTCATCAGAACATTCCAATATCCTGCATTGTCATTATAGTCTGATAAGAAACAAATAAATCACCATTAGGTACTGATTACTATGCAACATAAATAATAAATCCACCCAAATAATACAAATCAGATTCATCAAACATAAAGATATCAATAAGCATTGCTATGTCCCTTTAAACATAATCTACTATTACATAATGAGGATATTATTTCCTTCACATAATAGCTTCACCTCCTAGATCACTGACCAGTTTACCTAAACTATATTAAAAAGGGATTTACAGAAGGAGAAATGGCGACATCCTCTGGCCAGAAAGGCTACTGCACAACAGCGTCTGCAAGTGGTCTCCTGAGCACGATATTAACTCTTCTTAATTCAATGTTATAAACGTTACAACGTAATTTAAACATCAGAAAGCTCACATCAGGTAAATTAGTATTTCCTACAGTATTTTACAGCATAAACATTGTTCTATCGCTATACATCTCACTCATCACGCTGGGCATGGTAATGCATTGTAATTCTACAGTGTAGAAACACGAACACAATGAAGTGACCACTTACTTTTTGTCATGAACTCAACACATAAATATTGGAAGCTGGATCGTTCAGAACAGATAAAGAAAACTACACAACACATGTATGTAGGCTGAACTATGCTGCTGAACTTGAACACTTTCCCGAACTCACTATAACCACACTAACTACCCAGCTAACACAGTTACGTCGTGACGACGTAACTGGACCAGACCATATTCGTTGCAGCGACGTCCCAAATAACGTTCCAGCGACGTAACTTTGTGATTCCCATATCCGTCGTGACGACGTTATAGTGGAACGTCGCTGGAACGTGATGAGTACGTCCCAGCGACCAAACTGTCACGTTATGAGGACGTTACTATAAAGTACCATATTGGTCGCAGCGACGTACCATATAACGTACCAGTGACGTAACTTTGTGATTCCCATATTCGTCGTGGCGACGTTATAGTGGAACGTCGCTGGCACGTGATGAGTACGTCCCAGCGACTAAACTGGCACGTTATGAGGACGTTCCTATAAAGTACCATATTGGTCGCAGCGACGTACCATATAACGTTCCAGTGACGTAACTTTGTGATTCCCATATCCGTCGTGGCGACGTTATAGTGGAACGTCGCTGGAACGTTATGAGAACGTCCTAACGACCAAACTGTCACGTTATGAGGACGTGACATTACAGGATCATATTGGTAATTCATATTTTCACCTCACCATTACCTTGAAATACATAAATAACTAATAAACTCAATCCATCTCTGGTGCAAAAAATAAACCTTATGAAATCTAATTGTAATCTAATTATAGGGGATTCATAGTAAATACATTAATTACATACATGCAATGCAAACAAATACAAAAACATTACATTCTAATATAAAATAGACAAAAACACACTGCATTCATTCACAAATCAACATTTATTCAGCACTACTTTCTACAAATACTAAAGTCAAAACTTTTTGAACATTGCACATGTTCTTTAACCATGCAAAGTGTTACTAAGTCATGAGCACAGAAAACTGAACATCAATTCATAGATTACACAATATAAACAATAGAAAATGTTTGTCTTATTAAGGATGGGGATAGTTAATGACATCAGTGAAAATTATATATAATTATCAGTACATTTATTGATACAACTGTACATAATTTAGTGCAACAAAAAATACATGATAAATAGATATGAAACAATTCAGCAGATACTGCACCGAGATACTGCACAAAGTAAAACTGTTTTCGTGAGCATCGTATATGAGGCTCCTGGTATAAATAGTATAAAAAACGAATTAGTAAATCATGGACATGACTTCTTTTTTTTTCTTGCATGTCATGATCAGGGCTCTGTGCTCACTATCAGAGGATTAACCTAAACAATAAAGCAATTACCAAAGAACCATAATTCTTGAGCTTCTCAGAAAAAAAGAAAGCGTAAAGATATGAAAAATGAACAATATAGAGATTTCTAGCATCTCTCCTGTATTATTTGTCCCACCCGAAAAAACAAAGTTTTTTAAGAAAATGAGCATATCGACTTTCTCAGAAGAATCTGTGATCTGTGATTACTGACTGTGGAGAAGACTCTTTCAGACAGTGCTGAGGAGGCAGAGTTAGGTGCTGGACAGCTGATAGAGAAGAGGAAGAGGGTGTTTCTTACCCCAGCAGCAGAAGACAGGCTCTTCTGAGGGAAGGACAGGAGGCTTGATGCAGTGTTTTGCTGTAGAACAAAGCTCCTTCTCAGCACCTGATCTTCTTCAGAAAAGAGTTCCTCTAGTGTAGAGTCAGACACTCAAATTTCTTGCAAACTGGAATCTTTTAATAACATTTAGCATATTACTGTAGTCATGTTCATTGTTTTTATTGTAACACATGGAAAGTTTATGAGAAAATTATTAAATGTGTTCTTCCTCCTCTTCTTCATCCTGGGCCTGCTGTCAACATCCTTCTCTGAGCTGAAAGGGAGGATCATCTTGTTAATGTTGCTCATGTTCACAACCAGTCAAAATCTGGAATCTTTTCTTTATGGTTTTCAAGAGAAGTCTCTTCTGCTCACCAAGGCTAAATTAATTAATTAATTTGAATAAACTTAAACGTATTTATTGAAATAATTATGAGGCAAAGCTGAATTTTTCAGTAACTTTACTCCAGTCTTCAGTGTCACATGATTTTTTCGTATTCACTGATTTGCTGCTTTTTCATAAACATTGCTGATTATCACAAATCAGTGCATTTACATGCACCTAATCACATTATTGCTCTATGATCAAAGTGTGCATCTGCAGTTAGCTTACTACGGTCATTAGTTCCACTGAACTCTATTGGTAACGAAGGAACTTGTGACCACAGTTGGTTTTAGGGAAACGCACCCCATATTAGAAATGATGGGGAAGAAAACTTAGCATTTCTGGAAAGTCAAATTTTTTCTCCATGATTATTTTATAAAACACAAAGTTCAAAACATTGAAAAAAAAAAGGTAATCTTTTGTAAAATTACAAAAGTCTTCTCTACCAATGGTATTCAATTTTATGCATTCTTGCTATTAGGCCCCCCCTCCCCCAAAAAAATTTAACTGTAGTGTAGACAAAAAGTTTGAGCAGCACAACTGTTTTCAACGCTGATAATAATCAGAAAAATTTATTGAGCAGTAAATCATCATATTAGAATGATTTCTGAAGATCATGTGACACTGAAGACTGGAGTAAATAATGCTGAAAATATAGCTGTGCATTATAGAAATAAATTATACTTTTAAAATATATTTAAAACGTTTGACCAACTGTGTACATTGCTACATTTAAATGAAAACTCAACTTGTAATAAACAAAGCACACATTCTCAAAGAACTTACATTCTGGTGATTACTTCCTTCCCTCACTGCTGTCAGTTCCCTTCAGTCGTTCCCAGACCTCCTTGTTTTTAATCTTTCCCTCAAATCTACAGAAACAAACAAATCATTTTATAGACAATTTGGATAAGTCACGAATTGCAATAGTTATATAACTATAATCACAATACTCAATTATATATATAATTATAAATATATATTGAATAGGCACACAAGTATCAGGATAGTATTGATTTGGCAGATTAGCATATCATCCCAGCCCTAGTTACTACAGTCAAAACAACTCTCTTCAAGAACACACAATAACTGAGATTTAAAACTGTTAAAAGAAAAGGCTCAAAAAATTGCACACATATAATACACAAAATCAATATCTCTTCCCTTGGTGTTTTGAACATTTCTATGAGTAATGCTACACGCTGTGACTCTGTGTTGCGTATTAATCTGCGCACTGGTTGTGTTTAAGCACTGCACACTGTATAGGAGCCATACCTTTTCATATTATAATACATTAGCACAATGAAAGATTATTAAGTCTTTCTTGTTCTGTCCCATCTGCCACGTGTTGCTGCCTTCATTACTGTGAAGAATGAAGAAGAAAGAAATGTATTTTACACACACATACATTATATACACACCCACATATACACACCAACATATACATACATACATACATACATATATATATATATATATACACAGTACAGACCAAAAGTTTGGACACACCTTCTCATTCAAAGAGTTTTCTTTATTTTCATGACTATGAAAATTGTAGATTCACACTGAAGGCATCAAAACTATGAATTAACACATGTGGAATTATATATGGAATTATATACATAACAAAAAAGTGTGAAACAACTGAAAATATGTCATATTCTAGGTTCTTCAAAGTAGCCACCTTTTGCTTTGATTACTGCTTTGCACACTCTTGGCATTCTCTTGATGAGCTTCAAGAGGTAGTCACCTGAAATGGTCTTCCAACAGTCTTGAAGGAGTTCCCCGAGAGATGCTTAGCACTTGTTGGCCCTTTTGCCTTCAGTCTGTGGTCCAGCTCACCCCTAAACCATCTTGATTGGGTTCAGGTCCGGTGACTGTGGAGGCCAGGTCATCTGGCGCAGCACCCCATCACTCTCCTTCTTGCTCAAATAGCCCTTGATGCCTTCAGTGTGACTCTACAATTTTCATAGTCATGAAAATAAAGAAAACTCTTTGAATGAGAAGGTGTGTCCAAACTTTTGGTCTGTAGTGTAAATATATATATATATATATATATATATATATATATATATATATATATATACATACATACATACATACACACACACACGCGCACACACACACACACACACACACTTTTGCACATCCTGTCATACCGGTGACTGGGTGTTGCTGCAATAGACTCATTTTGCAGCATTAAGGTTAACGATTAATCGATTAATTGATCGTTAATTTAAACTACGATCGATCATGGAAATTGGAACCCGTACACAGAAGTATAGAAATTCTATATTGATTTTAAAAAAATCCAAAAAACGACACTGATATCGGATCGGAATTACTGTCTCTTCTCACAGTGACAGCCAATCACATTAGTTTTCTGGTATTGCATGCACTTGATTGGCTTGCGTCTGCGCTAGGGTATTTGCATAAGATGTTCTGACTGGAGGACGGCTGCATTGGCGCTTGAAAAGTCTTCAACTTCTATTTAGAATTAATTTCTAGAATTAATTTCACCATGCTTGACGTCACTCCATTTAAAAGTAAACGAGAAGCGTTGACGCCCCGTGTGATAGGGCGTTATATGTCTGGATACCGCTGCACAAATCTATCAACAACGAGAAATGTAGTTCCAGCACGGCCTTACATCCAGAACAGCAGAATGGTCAGGATGACCTGAAACACATAACCAACTGAAATCAATTTAAAAGTATTTAGTCTTGCCTGAGTGATGCTGAAACAACCAGGTTTAGTTTTTCACCCAGGAGAAACTGCTTCCTGTGGAACAGTCTCCATGAAGAATGATCTCTTGATCCTGGATCCTTGCTGCCATCCACGCAGAGATGATTTGGAGGATATGTGGTTGTGTCTAAAGGGTAATGAATCAATGTTACAAGAATACTGATAGCAGCACTATTGATCCTGTAGCTTATGTAAATGTTTTCAGTACCGAACAAGTCAGGAACCAAATTAGTACCAGTTCTTGAAACCCATCTCTACTTGTAATAGTTGTCTTGTTGCTGCTGCCCAGACTGTCTGTTCCCCTGATGATAAATATATGTGTTCATTTTAAAGCAATAAATAATACATTTAAATTACTAGGTGCTAACAAATATATTTCCTTATAAGGAACTCACTGAATCATTGACTCAACTGGTGGCAGTAAGGACCTGTTTTTATACAGTCTATGGTAAAGACCTAAAAAAAAGTTAACAAATTGTTTACTTTTTGTGAACCGAAAGTATCAGATCAATTTGAGAATTAAACTAGCATTAAAAAGCATGCATGTGAAAAATGCCATCAACACCAATAATGAACAGATGACAGAATTTACAAGCCTGCCACTTGAGGGAGAAAAGGGGAAATTATTAATCCCGCATAACGTTACACTGAACATGATTTCGGCAGCCTCGGTCTAATTAACGTTAAACTTTATACAGCGGTTTATATTCAAGTTCACAGAATGGCTAGCATGAGCATCATCAAGCTCGAGCGGCAGGCATTCAAACAAACTAATTAACGTTACTACGGTTAAAAATTGAATAATTAGAAAGTGAATACTGTATAGTTTATAGTGTTAAATTTCAAATAATTTAAAACAGGTAAGGTTATATTCGATTTTAACAGTTAACGTTACCTTAGACCACCTCTGAGACTGCTTTTGAGCTAATTAACCAAACAGAGTATTTATTTATTAAATTGAAAGAGAAAACCTACAAAAATACAAAACACTACTCCTCTTTGATGGCATTTAACGTTATATCAGTTAAAATATATGAATAAAAGTAGATTTATAGGACTTACCTTTCCTCCGTGTCTGTCCGCTGGAAGTTGACCGTTACAAAATGACGGGCACGCGCACGTCGCGCACTTCACTCAGAAAGTGACGTGCGCTGCTAGTTTAAGGTTTAAATGTTCATTTGTCCCGTACTCTCTTTCATTAACAAACATTATCACCATTTGCTAAGTAAATTGTTTATTTTATTTTATTGTTCTTAAACTGATGGCATATATATATATAAAATTATTTTAACATGCTTGATTAATTTTTTTGTATATTTCCCAAAGAATATGCTGTTCAAATAGTATCTTAATAATAATAATACATCTAGTGCAATAATATTAAAAGTTATCTGAAGACCAGCTGACCACGTCGCTACAACGTCCCCAATGGGACTAACTAGCGACGTCTTTTGAGGACGTGCCCACGACGTTTCTGGGAAGTTAGCCAAGATTTCAAAAAATGGAACTTTATCACGACGTCCTCACAACGTTAGCATAAAGTAATGTCGCGCTGACCAAATGACGACTAACTGGCGACGTCCTCACAACGTTCTGTGTTTGCTGGGTACACACTTCCTCCCCGTAATCACCGAAGAAGAGTCTTAAAGCGGCAGGCACCCAGAAACGTCAGAGCCTTTTATACAGTAATAGTCAATCATCCAAGCAAAAGTAGAAAGATCAGTGTTGTGTACTGTAGGTACATCTGTCCAGGCCCACATCTGATGTCTTGATATCTTTAACTGGGGATCCCAGAACACCTGCAATAAAAATAGGACAGTTCAAAATCCCTCATTTTAGCCCATTACAAAGTATCTCATCTGGTACAAAGTATTACAAAGTATCATCCCATGTTCAATTTAAGTTTAAGTTTAGACAATATTTGTGGCATAAAAAAAATATTTTAACTCAATTAACATTTAACATGCTATTTTGTGAAAAGACCAGTGACTGTGTCATGTATTCTTGTACATGTAATTTTCATACATAAATTTCATAATTTTCAGATTAATGGTTATATATATATATATATATATATATATATTTATTTATATATAAATTGCATTTACAAACCTTATTTGGATAAATACAATGAAAATCTTGAAAATCTTGAATCATTTTTACATATGGAAGCCTTTCAGGGATGTGCTGAGTAGAATATTTGGTTTCCTGTTCCTCCCTAAAATCAAAAGAAAAGACATTGACAGCACACATCCATTTTCTTTCTCACTTGTTTACCTTTACCTAAACCATTAGCAAGTATTTACAAGGATACTTGCAGAGGCATGCATTTTGACAATTTCATGTGAGTGTTTCATTTAAGGCACAAATATAGACGTGGAAGTGAACAGAATCCAGTATTCACATGCATCTGCGTGGCTCTCCCCGTGTCTACACCGGAACCATCGTGAAAAAATACTATAGCACCCATTATAATTGGTGATAATGTATAGATGTGGCACGGCATGGCATTATACAACAAATCCCCTGCTGCTGCATTTTATTTATGACAAAATGACACAAAGTTCAAGTGATTTGCAATGATTTGCAACAAACTTTAGCTGTGGAGGTGTGGAGGTGTCACATCCGGTAGACACTTTGTCATGTGTGTGTGTTCAAATAAAACAATCAATATAAATATAATGATCAGTAGGCTATACTAAACATCGTACATCCCGCGATGTGACAATCGTTTAATTGTTGACCCACTGAAACACGTTCAGCTTTTATAAGTAAAAAGTATTTAGCAGTAAAATTATACATACATACCTTTGAGTGGAATACTGTACTGCATGATCTCGGTTTCATTGGCGAACACAGCAAAACTGACCTATAGACATAAAATAAAATATATTAACGACCACAATATCCTGTTGTCATAATATTTCAATGAATTAATATGACTAAGCTTATGACTAAGCTTTATCACTGGTTATATCATTATATTACATCATTATATTATATCATTATATTTGTAGCCTACCTCGTTTAACTGTTTATTTAGCCTACAGGCGTTCAATGATTTTAAAATGTTAACCTACAATCTTTTCAATACAGAAAGCCAAGAGTTCTCATCCACCTCAGATTCCAATACACTTGAATTTTACTTGAACAGCAATTTAGGTTATTTTTTACATGTCATATATTCTGTAACATTACATAAATCATATTTTAAAATAATTTCAATAAACATATAGTTATACTTGGCTTAACAACTCAAATTCTTAACAACTTGCAACAATCTCTTAACAACAATGTGCAAACAATAATGCACATTTATCAGTATATTAAGAATAATTTAGATACATTTGTCTATATACAGATTAGTTATTATTGATTCCTAAGCTGAGAGCTTACCATTCCCTAATAAACAACTCGAATTACTTAAGCAAATCAAAACAGTCAGAACAATAAAACAGATTATAAGATTTGTGAAACAATCAAAGAACTCATTATCGTCTGCCACATCCTCCCTCTTGGTCTGGAGCATAACGCAGCCATCTTTTGACAGTCTCCGAAAACACCGTCACGTCTTTACATTGCAGTGAATTTCGCAATGCACCTGAAACAATAAGGAACCAAATTAAACTTACATGACATGCAGGGGACATAGTTGCAGAATTTTGTGTCTTATGTCTTTTCTTCACACTTATATAATTTAGATATTTTTCTTTCAAAACCTGGTACCTTTTGTTTATTGGTGCAGTTAATGCAAGCTTATACTTCGGGGACGTTGAATACTTAAATCTGATTGGTTGGCGATTATTCTGGAACGTGCAATTATTTTCTGGGAAACGCACGGCAAACGTAGTTAAACATAGTTAACAGTAATAACGGTCACGCAGTTTGCATAAAACTGACAAACTTATCAGTTAGCATATATAGTGTAGCAACTTAAAGGATACACATGGCATTTCTCACTAACGGCGCCGTTTAGAGACGCTGCAACAGAAGATTGTTTAGAGACGCACAGAGGTAAGCTCTCTCTCCTTCTCTCTCTGTCGCTCTCGCTCTCTTTCTAATAACTGCATTAGAATGCAATCAACGGCTAAAACCTCTGTTACCAGCTTTAAAATTAAGTTTTGGAACCAGCAAAAGAGGCATTGGATGAAATGCGGAAGAAATAGTCCTACTCACAATATCGATTTAAGTACAAAAACCTGACAAATCCCTAAATGTATCATCAGATCGATGCCTTGAGGGGTGGTAACCGTAGTATAAGTGCAATAACTGACTCAGGACCGTTGAATTATAAAAAAAAAAAATAATGTGTCGTGCCCATTACACCTAGCATTATTTTTGCATTATTATTCTAATAATTCAATTAGGCTATTCCTTACATATACTGTAAGTCAATTATTCCTTACATATACATACCATATTTTACATGGTATATGCATTTGCAATTCCACTCTGATCCCCTCAAAAACCGTTACGATTCTCAAAAGTTAATATTAAGAGCCAAATTTGCTGAAAAAATGTGGTGGTCATAAATAAAATAAATTGTACTTGAAGAGCACAAGACAAAATTCTCTCAAAAAGTTCACCAGGAGAAGGTTTGGAGATCCCAGGTCTACTGAAAATTTAAACTCTTAAACATAGTATGAAAAGCCCTTTTAATGAATCAGGTGCTAATCTGTTACTTACGGAACATTATTTTTTGAAGATTAGAGGTTTCAAAGCTGCTCTTCTGTCCACGTCCAGCCCAATTAATGACGCTAGTCTGTTTGTAAGCATGTGGCTCAGCATTCTCCGGACAGTGTCCTCCAATTTATGACCACCCAGAAGCGATAGCTGGCGAATCTAATAAAATAGAGGTCAGTATTCATATAAATGCCCTACAAAATTCGCATAAAACCAGACTAGTTGCTGCTGATTTCCTGGGTTTTTCACATACATCTCTATCTAGAATGTACTCAGATTGGTGCCAAAAACACTTATAGACCCCTTAATCGCATACATCACAGTGACGTCAACGCTCTAGCTGGAGGCAAAACCTAAGGCAGAACTCATAGCAGGGGCACTAAAAGTTTGAGGTTTTGACTTTAAAATTTCTTCTCGTTGTGTTTTTGACTGCCAGAATAGAAGGAAAAGCACTCTGTTACAAAACTAAAGTTTTACCAGATCCCGGCAGACATTCCTTCACAGAAATCAATAAGACAATTGTGGTTGAATTAGATCTGAAACAACTAATTGATTTAATAGATTAAAATAAATTATTAAAATAGTTGTCAACTAATTTAGTCATCGATTAGTTGCTAACCAAATTTTATTTGTCATAAGCAGCTCATTTTGTGCATATAAATCTGCGGTGACCAAAGTGTGGCAGTAGTGAGCCACCGCAGGGTTGTATTCAGCCAGTACAGCAGTAGAAGTAGCGAATAGCCAATAGCTTTGTGCGGGATGTTAAACTACTTTAGGAGCTCTAGGGACTGCCATGGTGAAAACATTATTTGAAATCTCCTTGTGAAATTTACTAGAGTATGGATCAGTGTTTGGACTGCAGAAGAGTTTGACAAAGGATTACTAACACATAATAAAACAAAACTCCAGGTATATTTTTGATGAGGATATGACAATGCAAAATGGTTAAAATCTCTAAAAAGTCTATGTTGAATGATAAAAACCCTTTGTTAATAATTTAATTGGAAAAAATGGGCAAAACTAAAATATTAGTAAATAAATATTAATCATAAAAATAATCGACAATCAATTATCAAAATAATCGTTAGTTGCAGCCCTAGGTTGAATGCAATTCGGCATACAGATTGGATGGAGATGATCATAAATAATACTCGTGTTTGCAGTGCAGGCTTCATATCAGGTAAAATAATCTATGCATATGAACTGGTGTGTTGGTTTTATCTAGTAAATCAGCAAGTTTCTGTTTTATAGGTGAAAAGTCGCCAACCTTCAGCGCACTAGCTAGTTTAAATGTTAAACAAACATACAGTGATAGATGTGTGCTATCCTTTGAATGGTCTTTCAAAATAATACACATTGCTAATCATAGTTAGCCCAGCGATAGGTTACATTAGAAAATAAGCCTTGACAAAATTCCCCAAACCACCCAAAAGTAATTCATATGGCCGTATGGCATACAGATCAGTTAGCCTGCTTCCATCCGCGAGAGTTAATTTACAAAAATAGCCATCACGGTCCCGCAGAGTCAGTGACTGTACATATTCGGACAGTTCCGAACCTTCTTCTGCATCCATGTTTAATAAATCACTCCCAAAAAGTGCTAGCTTACGCTTATCAACATTGCACCCACGCCTCTTTTTGCCTCCAGCTAAGCCCCGCCCACCCGGAATCGTTGCAATGTTTACAAACTTTTAAGGGGCCTATAGGTGTTAGAAGTCACAAGAGAATGGCCTGACTGGTTGTAACTGAAAAAATCTATAGAGTAACTCAGAAAAAAATTGCATAACAGAATGCTATTCTTAGATGCTGGTTGGTGCTATTTGGTGTCATAAGGGAAACCTAAATCTGGCCACAAGATTTTTAAATCATCTAGTGTGTCCCGGGCTTAAGGCAAGTGAAAATTATTTGTAATAACATTACAAGACATACTAATCTGTTTTTTTCAGCCTCATCTTCCAACAACCTCTCAAGAGCATCAACATTTTCCAATGACTGCAATGGTAGTGACGTGCTGCATTCTAAGTCATCTGTTATGGGTACAGATGCTCCCTGTAGTTTTTGCAACATTGACCTCTGTTCTTTAAGCTCCGTTTTGATTTCTATTAAAGCCTTCAGAATGCTCCGCTTAAAAGGAGACAACTCTGAAAAGAAAGTAAATAAATGAATGCATATTTAAAGAGACGGGAACTCAAAAAGCCTTTAAACTCATTAATTAAATTAAAGCCTTTAAGAATAATTAAGTGGTTTACTGTTTAAATTAAAACATGAATAAATAATTTATGTTTTTGATTATTACCATTGATAGGCTCATTCTCTGGTCCTTGTTGTACTTGGTGCGCTCTACATGGATTTTCTAAAGAAAACACCACAACAGTTTTTCCATATACTTGAAATTCATCTGTAAATCATTTCATCTTTAACAGCTTAGCACTCTGAAAAACATACCTCCCGAAAAGAGGCCTGAGTCTGCTGGACTGGAAGTGTGGTTTATGTATCTCTCTTAAAAAAAAAAAAAAAAATTAAACAAGTAACATTTAGTTAACAACACAGTTGTAACAACACAGTTAATGGGAGCAGGAAAAGTTACGATGGACATCGAGATTTTACACTTACTTTTTATCCTGTTTCAGTCCCACCTAAAAATATTTTGCCTTTCAAATGAAAATTGGCCATGAAATTTAAAAAGGTGTAGTCTAGATGATCTATTTAAATTTTTTTAAGCAAAAACTCATGGACCGTTAAAAAGGGCATTTTAAAAAAGGTGTGTTCATTACCATTGACCAATTCATTCAGTGTTCCCTGATGTGTTCCGTAACGAACGTCCTGGTTTACTCCGTGGTGAGTGTCCTGGTGTGCGATCTGGTATGCTCCCTGGTGAGCTCCGTAACGAACGTCCTGGTGTGCTCCGTGGTGTGTATCCTGGTATGCTCCCTGCTGTGCTCCGTAACGAACGTCCTGGTGTGCTCCGTAGTGTGTATCCTGGTGTGCTCCCTGCTGTGCTCCATAGGATGTATCCTGGTGTGCTCCATGGTGTTTGTCCTGGTGTGCTCCGTAGCCTGTGCAGATAGCTAATTTGAAAAACTGCGAGACTAAGATTGACATTTTATATAAATTGTACCACATTTTATTTTTATAATGAAAACCACTGAAAGTGGTATAATTCAGCTTACTGTGAAAAACTGTAAAAGAGGCAAGATATTTTTTTCATAACAATATTGAAACACATACCAAGTGAAATGTGACTTGAGACAGCTGGAATGGAGTCAAAATTCATGTGACTTTCTGTGATAAATATGAATCAGTGAAATTATGAGCAGGGTACCTACACATTTTCCATTTCAAAATTCTATAATTTTTAAGAGTCAAATTTCCAAACCTCTTTGTAGATTTTCAGACCATATTTAACAATTATCAGCTTGATAATGTATATGTGATATCATATGTAATGTTAAATATGTAGATTTCTAAAAAAATTTATAGTCATTTACAAAAACTGATCTTGCATTGTTGCTTCAACACTTGTTGACATGTAACATTAATTTTGATTGTTCTGGGTTTCTTTAGACAGGCAGGGTAGAGTGTTGCATGAAGCTTGTTCGAGTAATTGTAAGGTAAGTGAGGTGAGAGTAAATTTCATTCATCATTAATAAGGGTACTAAAGGCAAGGCAAGGCAAGTTTATTTATATAGCACATAAATTCTTACACAATGGTAATTCGAAGTGCTTTACACTAAAGCAATTATAAGTAAGCTTACTAATAAAGCAAAGATTCATGAATAAGGTTTTGACATGCTCTTTCATTGATTATGGCAAAAATAATAATAACGATTATTTTGGTCAGTATTGTAATCGCGATTTTTTAACACGATTGAGTAGGCCAATAATAATAATAATAATAAAGTTTCTTGTGCAGGTTATTTATGATGAAGTGATTTAGAGCGTGCTCCATATATATTTAAGTGCATTTTTACCATGGCAGTCAGAATTGGTCTGTCTTGGGGCCTGATTTGCAGCAACATTCATGTCTAAAAAAAAATATATATATATCAGAATTCGAAGATAGAGAGACTGAATAGTGCTATTATTGCTACTATTATTAAACATTATTAAACTCTTATTAAACACAATTATTAAAATGAATAATAATTAAAATAACTTATTAATTAAATTAATAATTAATAAAAAACAGTTCAATGATTTAACATTTTAATGATTACCTGGAAAATCAATTAAGGGGACAGGTGCTAGACACATTTTTTTTGGTGCCACATCATCCTGGTCAGATTCATTATCCATAAAATCCATGAAGCATGAATTGGGCCTGTGAAGTTCATAACAACTCTTAACATTTATATTACTTCTCAGTAGGACAACACTTATACACAGATTTAGTATTTATCATTAGGTTAACCTCTTCTTCCTTTTGGTTATTTTGTCCTGGCCCTCTTCATCAGATGTTATTTCAGATGTATGGAGATCAGAATCCACATACTTTTTAAGCAACTTTTGTGCTTTCTCTAGGGTTTCTAATAAAGGTAATAGATGATCGATAATAAGATAAGATATATATATATATATATATTCAACAAAGCATGTATAGTATCAGAGCATTGAGATAATAAAAATGCAATTATTTGCGTCCCATTCTTACCACACTTTTTGAGAAGTCGAACAGGCTCAAAGAGTTTCCATCCGTCCTGTACGGATTCTTTTTTCTTTACTGCTGCCTTTAATTTTGGTTGGTTGTAATTGGGCCAATAACATTTTTGTTGGCCGGGGCCACCCCTGAAAGCTCATTGGCCACCCCTGTGGCCACCCAAGAAATGGAAGCTTTAGCCTAAGTTCTGCCAGGAAGACTCAATCACTTCGTCATTAATTACCTTCATCATTATCCAATCACGTCTTTATACTCCTGTATAAAAGATCGTACTTACACATGTTTGAGTTCGCAGATGCCAACGCGACAACAACCACAGATTCCGACGGGATTGTACTTGCTCAAGCTGTTGTGTTTATTCATCTCCTTGCTGTAATTAAGTTCGTGCCCCGCAAACTATCTAGAGTTTGACGTTCCTCTAAGATGCACACGAGATCGTTGGCTTAGCTCCGTGTGGCGGCGATCATCTGCAGTCGTTTGTGTTGGATGATTTACAAGCTTTTCTCGGCAGAGGATGTGAACATTGGCGGAGTTCCGTGTGCTTCCAGGCCAGGGTTGCCAGGTTCTCAAAACCGCCAGTTACTACTATTAAAAAAAAAAAAAAAAAATAGCCCAATCGCGTTCAAAAGGGATTTATCGGTAGAATTCACATTATAGGGGCTATATATAACACTATTGGGGTCACCTCAAACCCAGGACAGAAAAGGCATCCCACAAAAAAAAAAAAAAAAAAAAAAAAACGGTCTTGGCAACGCTGGTGCTTTCCGAGATGTCGCGTCAGTGCTGCTTGGGTCTCAACACCTGAAAAGACTTTGGTCTCAATCAACAAATATTCATCTGTACGCTCAAGTGAACCTGCACGAATGAAGTCTCTCCGGACCAGCAGACAGAATTAAGGCTGCCGGTCTCTTCGGCATCTCGCCTCCATCACTTCACAAGTTCTACAGCATTATAAGTATCATTTCGTTCTATGCACTTGCGGCGCCTGGGCATTAATTTATTCTCTGCAAGGATTTATACTTACACGTTCAATAAAGCACCGGGCGTTTCGTGCTTGTTTATCTAGCAGACTTGCACAGCATAATTAAGATGTTGATCATAGTGCATGCAATTTTCTGAATAACTTCTTCGTAATGAGGCACTTTAAGGTTAATCATAAACGCTACAGTCTTTATACTGATAAAGATTTTTCGCATTTCTTAATAAAAAAAAAAAAAAAAAAAAAAAAAGCTCCGTCTAGCACACTTGAGATTCGCTGTTTTAATCCTATGCTTTAATATTTGTTTATTCAGTCTTTCGTTTGCGTTATTCCTGAAAAGTTCATACTCTAATGGGATTCTATGGTTGCAGATGCAGGGAACCGCTGCTCTCACCTCATCTTTACATGGCTTACTCTTGGGCTAGCGAATTATGAACACTGGATCTACCAAGCTGAAGCGTATGGACCCTTCTTTTGAGTCGTAGGTAAGATTCGGCTCAATGCTCAGTCAGCACCCAGCTAACACAGTTACGTTGTGACGACGTAACTGGACCAGACCATATTCGTTGCAGCGACGTCCCAAATAACGTTCCAGCGACGTAACTTTGTGATTCCCATATCCGTCGTGGCGACGTTATAGTGGAACGTCGCTGGAACGTGAGGAGTACGTCCCAGCGACCGAACTGGCACGTTATGAGAACGTTACTATAAAGTACCATATTGGTCGCAGCGACGTACCATATAACGTTCCAGTGACGTAACTTTGTGATTCCCATATCCGTCGTGGCGACGCTATAGTTGAACGTCGCTGGAACGTGATGAGTACGTCCTACCGACCAAACTGGCACGTTATGAGGACGTGACATTACAGGATCATATTGGTAATTCATATTTTCACCTCACCATTACCTTGAAATACATAAAGAACTAATAAACTCAATCCATCTCTGGTGCAAAAAATAAACCTTATGAAATCTAATTGTAATCTAATTATAGGGGATTCATAGTTAATACATTAATTACATACATGCAATGCAAACAAATACAAAAACATTACATTCTAATATAAAATGGACAAAAACACACTGCATTCATTCACAAATCAATATTTATTCAGCACTACTTTGTATAAAAACATTTTGAACATCGCACCTGTTCTTTAACCATGCAAAATGTTACTAAGTTATGAGCACAGAAAACTAAACACATCAATTCATAGATTACACAATATAAACAATAGAAAATGTTTGTCTTAAAGATGGGGAGATGGTTAATGACGTTATTAGTGAAAATTAAAAATAATTATCAGTAAACTTATTGATACAACATAATTTAGTGCAACAAAAAATACATGATAAATAGATATGAAACAATTCAGCAGATACTGCACCGAGATACTGCACAAAGTAAAACTGTGAGCGTCGTATATGAGGCTCCTGGTATAAATGTCTGGTGGTGATGTGCTTTAATTACACGACATGCAGGAAAAAATTTAGGCTAATTCATGCGCACGATTTTCTATTTCATTCCCTCGATTTGCTAAAACGTGTACACTATTTATACATCAAGAGAACGAATTAGTAAATTGTGCATACGATTTAGCAAATCAATGAAATGTAAAAGTAATCGTGCACGTTTTAGTACATAGAGGGAATGAATTAGTAAATCATGGACATGATTTCTTTCTTTTTCTTGCATGTCATGATCAGGGCTCTGTGCTCACTATCAGAGGATAAAACTAAACAATATAACAATTACCAAAGAACCATAATTTTTGAGCTTCTCAGAAGAAAAACATTCATAAAGCGTAAAGATATGAAAAATGAACAATATAGAGATTTCTAGCATCTCTCCTGTATTATTTGTCCCACCCGAAAAAACTAATTTTTCTCAGAAGAATCTGTGATCTGTGATTACTGACTGTGGAGAAGACTCTTTCAGACAGTGCTGAGGAGGCAGAGTTAGGTGCTGGACAGCCGATAGAGAAGAGGAAGATGGTGTTTCTTACCCCAGCAGCAGAAGACAGGCTCTTCTGAGGGAAGGACATGAGGCTTGATGCAGTGTTGTGCTGTAGAACAAGGCTTCTTCTCAGCACCTGATCTTCTTCAGAAAAGAGTTCCTCTAGTGTAGAGACAGACACTCAGACTTCTTGCAAACTGGAATCTTTTAATAACATTTAGCATATTATTGTAGTCATGTTCATTGTTTTTATTATAACTAATGGCAAGCTTATAGAAAATTGTTAAACGTGTTCTTCCTCCTCCTCTTCATCCTGGAATCTTTTCTTTATGGTTTTCAAGAGAAGTCTCTTCTACTCACCAAGGCTAGATTAATTTGATTAAAAAAAAAAAAGAAAACAGAAAGAAAGAAATAACAGTTTTCATACTCTTTTTTTGAATATACTTAAATTTATTGAAATAATTATGAGGCAAAGCTGAATTTTTCAGTAACTTTACTCCAGTCTTCAGTGTCACATGATCTTTTTCATATACTGATTTGCTGATCAGGAAACATTGCTGATTATCACAAATCAGTGCATTTACATGCACCTAATCGCATTATTGGCGCTATGATCAAAGTGTACATCTGCTCATGACATACATGATGTAAATCACATCTGCAGTTAGCTTACTACGGTCATTAGTTCCACTGAACTCTATTGGTAAAGAAGGAACTTGTGACCAAAGTTGGTTTTAGGGAAACGCACCGCATATTAGAAATGATGGGGAAGAAAACTTAGCATTTCTGGAAAGTTGAATTTTTTCTTCATGATTACTTTATGAAACACAAAGTTCAAAACATTGAAAAAAAGGTAATCTTTTGTAAAATTACAAAAGTCTTCTCTACCACTGGTTTTCAATTTTATGCATTCTTGCTATTAGCCACCCCCCCCCCCCCAAATAAAATAAATAAATAAAATAAATAATAAATAAATATAACTGTAGTGTAGACAAAATGTTTGGGCAGCACAACTGTTTTCAACACTGATAATAATCAGAAAAATGTATTGAGCAGTAAATGATCATATTCGAATGATTTCTGAAGATCATGTGACACTGAAGACTGGAGTAATTAATGCTGAAAATATAGCTGTGCATTATAGAAATAAATTAAACTTTTAAAATATATTTAAAACTTTTGACTCACTGTGTACATTGCCACATTTAAATGAAAACTCAACTTGTAATAATGCACACATTCTCAAAGAACTTACATTCTGGTGATAACTTCCTTCCCTCACTGCTGTCAGATCCCTTCAGTCGTTCCCAGACCTCCTTGTTTTTAATCTTTCCCTCAAATCTACAGAAACAAACATCATTTTACAGACAATTTGGATAAGTCACGAATTGCAATAGTTATATAACTATAATCACAATGCTAAATTATATATATATATATATATATATATATATATATATATATATATATATAAAATTATAAATATATATTGAATCGGCACACAAGTATCGGGATAGTATTGAATTGGCAGATTAGCGTATCATCCCAGCCCTAGTTACTACAGTCAAAACAATGAAACTCTCTTCAAGAGCGCACAATAACTGATATTTAAAACTGTTAAAAGAAAAGGCTCAAAATATTGCACACATATTTTACACAACAATATCTCTTCCTTTGGTGTTTTGAACATTTCTGTGAGTAATGCTACACGCTGTGACTCTGTGTTGCTTCAAGTGCATCATTCTGCACTGGTTGTGTTTACGCGATGCACGCTGTATAGGAGCCATTCCCTTTCGTATTATAATACATTAGCACAATGAAAGATTCTTGTTCTGTCCCATCTACCACATGTTGCTGCCTTCATTACTGTGCTATGAATTTAAAAGAAATGTATTTTACACACACATACATTATACACACACACACACACACACACACACACACATATATATATATATATAGACGGTTTCAACGGCAACAACATAAACAAACGTTACTGCGCATGCGCGCTTTTGTGGACCTAACCTAACCGGTAGTCTTCCAAATAGAATCAATAACAACAGCCAAGTCCCTCTAGAGTAGATATTTTTTGATAACAAACAAAAAATGTTTGCTGCGTGGATCAGGCGGACTTGATGAAAATGCAAATTCATTCTTTGCCAGCAGGAGATGTTTTAAAGCATAGACATAAAGTTGAGGTTTCCCCAGTAACAGCTGTAAACAAAGCAGAGCTACGCTCACACGCTGCTTTATCAGGCATATAACATGCAAGTCTTCCTTCAGAAATACAGCGATATAAAAACACCTGTGCCTCTTTTTGATATTTAAACATATAAATGTTAGGAATTATTAAACGTGCAGTACATAACGTTACTCATGTTTATTTAACGAAGCCTTTTTGAAAATCGATCAGTTTTAAAATTGTGGCGAGTCTCCAAAAATAAATAAATGTATGGGAAACATATCCCGCAGCACAACCACCTGAGCCCAACTTCAGTTTACTCATCACCTTGCCTTTAACTGTGTTTGTAGAAGGCACTGCAGCCAGACCGATATACACAACACAGACTGGAAGTTAACTTAGGTCCAGGCGCGTGCATCCGATGAAACCGTCTAATATATATATATATATATATATATATATATATATATTAGGGGTGTAACGGTTCACAAAATTCACGGTTCGGTTCGATACGATACACTGATGTCACGGTTCGGTTCGGTTCGGTTCGATACGTTTTAGATATACAGCAAAATGTAAAAACATCTCAACTTTTCAGAATGCCGCAAGCGCACCGCGGGTCATGTGACAAGAACCAACCAATCAGCTTCATCCTTTCCCGTAACAAGGTTGAGAGCTCAGCCAAGATGAAGGAACAGCTGATCATAGTTGTATATGGATTGCAATTTTGAAATAAATTTAGTAGCAGAGCTACTGCAAGCGATTTTTAGAGCAGGAAATCTATTTATCCTTCGCTGAAATTTCCGCGTCTCATGGAGAGAGCACGTCATTGTTGCTTAGCAAAGACAGACGCCTCATGAGCGAGCCCGAGCGCTTCTGCCCGAGCGCTCTCTTGCCATCACCATTATAGCTTAAAGGGAATCCAAAGTGCACCCAAACACCAGACCTGTTGGTTATTGGAGGATCTTCTAATTTCTAGTCTGTTAAACGCATTGGCTATTTTGCAACGAGCCTTCAGCGCGTACTTAGTGAGCGAGCGCCTGCTGAGTAGCCTAACATAAACATATAAGATGGTGTTTTTTTCTTCTTCGGGAGTGTCAGGGGCGTTGCCTGTTACGTTGTTTGGGTTATTGGGCTACCTTGTTGAACGCATATCATTATATTTCTATCTCTCTCTCTTTTTTTTTTTTTCCAAATATAATTAATTACTCCAACGAACCGTTCGGTATACATAATGCGTACCGCGTACCGAACCGAAAGCGTCGTACCGAACGGTTCAATACGAATACGCGTATCGTTACACCCCTAATATATATATATATATATATCAGTTTGAGACCAAAGGTTTGGACACACCTTCTCATTTAAAGAGTTTTCTTTATTTTCATGACTATGAAAATTGTAGATTCACACTGAAGGCATCACAACTATGAATTAACACATGTGGAATTATATATGGAATTATATACATAACAAAAAAAGTGTGAAACAACTGAAAATGTCATATTGTAGGTTCTTCTTTTGCTTTGATTACTGCTTTGCACACTCTTGGCTTTCTCTTGATGAGCTTCAAGAGATAGTCACCTGAAATGGTCTTCCAACAGTCTTGAAGGAGTTCCCCGAGAGATGCTTAGCACTTGTTGGCCCTTTGTCCTTCTGTCTGCGGTCCAGCTCACCCCTAAACCATCTCGATTGGGTTCAGGTCCGGTGACTGTGGAGGCCAGGTCATCATCACTCTCCTTCTTGGCCAAATAGCCCTTGATGCCTTCAGTGTGACTCTACAATTTTCATAGTCATGAAAATAAAGAAAACTCTTTGAATGAGAAGGTGTGTCCAAACTTTTGGTCTTTACTGTAAAATATATATATTTACAGTTTTATATATATATATATTATATTATATATAAGGTTAACGATTAATCGATTATTTGTTCATTAATTTAAACAACGATCGATCATGGAAATGATTGAAAATTGACATCCCTACACAGAAGTATAGAAAATTCTACATTGATTTAATTTTTTTTTTGCAAAAAACGACACTGATATCGGATCAGAATTACTGTCTCTTCTCATAGTGACAGCCAATCACATTAGTTTTCTGGTATTGCATGCACTCGATTGGCTTGCGTCTGCGCTAGGGTATTTGCATAGGATGTTCTGACTGAAGTCTTCAACTTCTATTTAGAATTAATTTCTAGAATTAATTTCACCATCCTTGACGTCACTTCATTTAAAAGTAAACGAGAGGCGTTGACGCCCCGTGTGATGGGGCGTTATATGTCTGGATACCGCTCCACAAATCTTTCAACCACGAGAAATGTAGTTTCAGCACGGCCTTACATCCAGAACAGCAGAATGGTCAGGATGACCTGAAACACATAACCAACTGAAATCAATTTAAAAGTATTAAGTCTTGCCTGAGTGATGCTGAAACAACCAGGTTTAGTTTTTCACCCAGGAGAAACTGCTTCCTGTGGAAGTCTCCATGAAGAATGATCTCTTGATCCTGGATCCTTGCTGCCATCCACGCAGAGATGATTTGGAGGATATGTGGTTGTGTCTAAAGGGTAATGAATCAATGTTACAAGAATACTGATAGCAGCACTATTGATCCTGTACCTTATGTAAATGTTTTCAGTACTGAACAAGTCAGGAACCAAATTAGTACCAGTTCTTGAAACCCATCTCTACTTGTAATAGTTGTCTTGTTGCTGCTGCCCAGACTGTCTCTTCCCCTGATGATAAATATATGTGTTCATTTTAAAGCAATAAATAATACATTTAAATTACTAGGTGGTAACAAATATATTTCCTTATAAGGAACTCACTGAATCATGGACTCAACTGGTGGTTGTCAGGCCCTAAGAAAGTGAAAAATGTGTTTACTTTTTGTGGAACGAAAGTATCAGATCAATTTGAGAATTAAACTAGCATTAAAAAGCATGCATGTGAAAAACACCATCAACACCAATAATGAACAGATGACAGAATTTACAAGCCTGCCACTTGAGGGAGAAAAGGGGAAATTATTAATCCCACATAACGTTACACTGAACATGATTTCGGCAGCCTCGGTCTAATTAACGTTAAACTTTATATTTAACGTTCTATCGGTTTATATTCAAGTTCACAGCATGGATAGCATGAGCATCATCAAGCTCGAGCAGCAGGCATTCAAACAAACTAATTAACGTTACTACGGTTAAAAATTAAATTATTAGAAAGTTAACACTGTATAGTTTATAGTGATAAATTTCAAATAATTTAAACTAGGTAAGGTTATATTCGATTTTAACAGTTACCGTTACCTTCCCAGCCGGCATTTCAACGTTGATTCAACGTTGAAACAACGTCAGGTACCATGGTTGAATCAACGTTGAAAAACCTTTCGATTTTGCAAATTGGATCAACGTTGAAATCA
Organism: Carassius gibelio; assembly: GCF_023724105.1. NCBI lineage: Eukaryota > Metazoa > Chordata > Actinopteri > Cypriniformes > Cyprinidae > Carassius > Carassius gibelio. The sequence goes on from NC_068398.1 coordinate 39,342,647, forward strand.
CGACGTTGATTCACCGTTGAAATCGTGACGTTGATGTACGGTTGAAATCACGACGCTGATTCACCGTTGAAATCCCGACGTTGAATCAACGTTGAATAACCTTTCGATTTTGCAAATTGGATCAACGTTGAAATCACGACGTGGATTCACCGTTGAAATCGCGACGCTGTTTCACCGTCTTACCTGCATTATGGGTGAATTAGGGTCGTGCTGCAGCCCTGGGATGAAAGCTGAACGAGGTGTTGATTTTGAAAAGTTAATCAGCGTTGATAACACGACGTTGTTTCCCCGTCGTACCTTGCACCGTGTGTAAATACACCTAGATCCTAGTTGCCATTTAGATCAACAATGTACATGCAGGGCTAAAAATCTAATGACTGGCAGCAATGGCTTTACAAACAACTTCAATAAACTACCACATGCTCAAAATTGTCAAACAGCAGTTTAATTTTGGAAACATACTGTATAAAACAGATGAAAATAATCCCACACTTTATTATGCAGAGTATGCATGGAGGTAATGCTAAAAACATGTAGTAGAACAATCCAAATACAATAATATTTAAAGGTTTTTGTAAAATAATTTGGCACATAAATGCATATTTTTTGCAGCACTTACAAGACAAACCCTTGTACCTTTATGACTGAAACCAGTGGATCTTTTATTTTGGTGGAAAACTACAGTTTCTGTCAAAAACATGTTTTAGTAATGTGTCTCATTTCAAGTTGTGCACATTTGTGCAGTGAAAATGTGTTGCACAGTACGAGCAGGGAACCTTCAACCAGTTGATTTCTAATGGGAACCCCCCGGACTGTGTCTTCTTTACCGTGGGGAATGCAGAATGAGATTTCTACCGCAGGGCACTCTAAAATGTTAGAACCAGCAGCCTTAGTGTATACAGTGTGGTTGTGCTTCGGGTGATCCTTGAAAGTGTCCCAGCGCTAGGTCCTTTCTGACGCCGTCCCCTCCACTCTCTCCCACTTGTGCACTTTCTGTACCGTCCTGTATAAACATTTACATTTAATCATTTAACAGACGATTTTATCCAAAGCGACTTACAAATAAGAACAACAGAAGCAGTCAGGTGTACAAGCGAACAACAACAGGATACAAGTGCTATGACAAGTCTCAGTTAGGCTAGTACAGAACGCATAGCCAGGTTTTTTTTTTTTTATATATATATGAAAGACAAGAAAAGAAGGAAAAGTGCTAGCATTAGTTGGTTAAGTTCTGGTGAAAAAGATGAGTCTTAAGATGTTTCTTGAAGATGAGTAAAGAGATTGGGAGGTGATTCCACCAGCTGGGTACAGTCCAGGAAAAGGTCCTTGAGAGTGATTGTGAACTTCTTTGGGATTGCACCACAAGGCGTCGTTCACTTGCAGAGGGCAAACTTCTGGAGGGCACATAAGATTTAACCAGTGAGTTTAGGCATGTTCACAATGTTTCACAATAACTTTGATATTGTGAAATATATTTAACTGAAAACAAAATAAATCACACAATATTTTCACTTTACAGTTCAGTAACAGTGATGTTGGAAATAAAGTGGACAACACTATTCATTAAACACTTATTTAATGTATTCAGATGAAAATGTACAATATTAACAAATTATTCACAAGCAGTGTTTTCAGAGCCCCCAGTTACACTGTTTTAAACAGAACACTAACATTACAGTGTAGAAAAACAAATAAAATCTAATTCAGTAAATTTTTATTAAACTAAGCACAATCAAAACCTATCACAAAAGGTCAAAGCATCTCTAGCAGAAGTGACAGTGCAATGTAGCAGATGAACAATTTCTTACCAATGTTTCAAGAACAAGCTGGATCCTCGATGACTCTACAAGAGGAAAGAAGAAATGGTTTACTGAAAAGTTCTTAAAAAGCAGGATTTCATATTATACCATTTCTTTAAACCACTGGTTCTCAAACTTTTTATACCAAGTACCACTTCAGAAAATATTTGTTATTAAATATTAAGTTGCACCATAATGACCAACATTACATTTCAGCAGCGTAGTAGGCCAAACTATTCAGCTACAGCTCTACAGTTAAAAAATGAGGCAGTTTTATTCTAATAAGAATATTAATTGTTGTCAGACACTTTACCATGTTTGAACATTAACACTACAACTGTGCTTACATACACAGGTAAATGAAAAAAAAAAGTTTAAATTAAAATGTAATTTTAAATGTAATTATGTAACAAAAGTTACAAAACTGTACTGTACTTTAACTGTAACATACTTAAATGTGCAAAAAAAAAAACTTACTCAAAGATTAAGTTAAAATATATTAACATTAATTAGTTTAATTTAGTGATTCACCTGCATAACAACTAGAGGGGGCCTGACACTTTGAGAACCATGGCTTTAAACAATCCTTTCTTTTTTTTTTTCATTTTCATTAATTCATTAAAATTATATTACTTAAATACCGACATTTGCACTTATATGTTGCAGAAAACACTTTGAAACTATTACAAGCATACAAACATATATAACACACCTAATGCATGGGATTCATATCAGGAAAATATGGGAAAATCTCTAAAAGACAGACATTAACACATAACTCACCAGCAACACATTAGGTGAGCATCTAACTTGATCATCTGTGATAAAGCAATGTAAAAATAGACACACGGGTATTTATTTATCTGCAGGTTACATGTCCTTTAAACTACCCATTTGTAAACTCTGGTAATACTTTACTATTTTCAAAAGATAATAAAGATAACGTTAGCGATTTTCTTACCTCATTTTGCCAGGATGTTTTCAGGACCTCGCAGAACACCTGACCCTTCTTGTGTTCACAGTTTTTGTTCTCCATTGACATGTCACGACTCAAATTCGCTCAAAATAAATAAAAAATGTACAGGCAAATATGAAATAATTCGGGACCGACCGAGCAGTAAATTATAACGAGCAGCAGCTCACAGTTAGCCGCCTCACTCACAGAAAGACGACAATAACGGTCATATTTTAAAATGTAGAAAAGCGCGAACCGATTCATTGTCCAGTTTCCTGAATGACAGCCAGATTAACCAATCATGATAGAAGTAATAAAATAAAACTACCAATGGGAGTTGTTTCAGTGTGATAAAGCAGCGAAATGTATAGTTTTATTGTTGTTAATGATGATAATATTTAACATATACCTTTAGATTTTAGAATAGGTATCATGACTAAAATATTTTTAAATGCTATTAAAATAATAATTAATTTAAATAATTTAATATAAATAATTTAAAAGCTTGTTAACCTTTTTCTACCATTTAGCATTAAACATTTTTAACGTTGTTTCATTAAAACAACTGACCTTATTTCAACCATATTTCAATGTTGAAAGTTGGTCATGTGCTGGAAGTTTTTCAACAGTTCATCTTTAAACGTTGAATCAACGTTGTTTCAACGTTGAAACCACAACTGACCTTATTTCAACCATATTTCAACTTTGAAAGTTGGTCATGTGCTGGATGTTTTTCAACCATTCAGCTTTAACGTTGAATCAACGTTGTTTCAACGTTGAAACCACAACTGACCTTATTTCAACCATATTTCAACGTTGAAGGTCGGTCATGTGCCGGCTGGGTTAGACCACCTCTGAGACTGCTTTTGAGCTAATTAACCAAACAGAGCATTTATTTATTAAATTGAAAGAGAAAACCTACAAAAATACAAAACACTACTCCTCTTTGATGGCATTTAACGTTATATCAGTTAAAATCTATGAATAAAAGTAGATTTATAGGACTTACCTTTCCTCCGTGTCCGTCCGCTGGAAGTTGACCGTTACAAAATGACGGGCACGCGCACGTCGCGCACCTCATTCAGAAAGTGACGTGCGCTGCTAGTTTAAGGTTTAAATGTTAATTTGTCCCGTACTCTCTTTCATTAACAAACATTATCACCATTTGCTAAGTAAATTGTTTATTTTATTGTTCTTAAACTGATGGCATATATATATATATATATATATATATATATATATATATATATATATATATATATATATATATAATTATTTTAACATGCTTGATTAATTTTTTTTGTATATTTCCCAAAGAATATGCTGTTCAAATGGTATCTTAATAATAATAATACATCTAGTGCAATAATATTAAAAGTTATCTGAAGACCAGCTGACCACGTTGCTACAATGTCCCCAATGGGACTAACTAGCGACGTCTTTTGAGTACGTGCCCATGACGTTTCTGGGAAGTTAGCCAAGATTTTAAAAAATGGAACTTTACCACGACGTCCTCACAACGTTGCCATAAAGTAATGTCGCGCTGACCAAATGACGACTAACTGGCGACGTCCTCACAACGTTCTGTGTTTGCTGGGCAGGCATATGTTACTCCACGTGACACGAGTTGCTGCTGACCTTATTTCAGAGTAGTGACATATCTCCAGTTTAAACCGAATATTAATTAGCAGGCATGGTTTGTTTGCACTCCTGGTCTCCGTCTCAAGGCGCGGTCACACTAGACTTTAAACAAGCGAAATTATTTCGAACGCCACTGCGAATATGGGCGGGAGCAAGATAAAACAGTCTCCCCTCAATTTTCACAAGATGGATTATTATGTTTCTAGCACTGTGTCTTTTGCAACGGCGTCGAAAGCGTTTTATATTGTAACGTTACTCTGTATCTCTCTATAAATATATACACCCTAAGGGGAGGAGGGGGAGAAGAAAGAGAGAGGAAAAAAAAAAAAAAAAAAAAAAAAACTCTTATAAAACGTTGTCATTCCAATTATCACCTGTTCCCGTCGACACCACAAACCATGCAGCTTCTTTTCTTTTATAAATCTTTTAATGTATTATAAAATAGGACGCTGCGCAACAGCTAAAGTTATAGCGCTTCCTTTTTGAATTTTGTACAGAGAGGTCATGCAGCAATGTATCGCTCTTCTACTGGTCCACATCCTCACGTTATGCAAATTCCCTGGTCAGAGTTCACCAAACTTGAACTTTGGAACGCAGCGAAATGCAAAATTTTTCGCATAAGCTTGCGTTTCCGGTCCGACGCATTCGCATGCGTATGAATGGAAGTCAATGGAGAGAAAAGTGCAGTGTGACCGCCCATCACTCATAACTAACTAACGGTTGGAGGGGCGCGTTAAGTAGGTTCTGCTCATGCTGTCAAACTGACGTCATCAGAAAAATTATTCGTTACAGGGTGGAAATTTTCAGAATTTGATAAGATTGCTAAGACAAACAATGTTTAATTGTTTACATCAAGATTAGCAATGTGTGCTAGTAAGCTTAAGTCACTTCGATTATGCGTATTTTAAACTTAACCTCCGATACCTCAACTTAATTATAAAAAAAAAAAAAAAAAAAAAAAAAAAAAAAAACAATTGGGGGAGTGACAGTTAAGGGGTTAAGCTACAATCAAGGCTTGTTTATATTCGCGCATCTACTGGTGTTGGTTCATCACTCTTACTCGGCTGTTGCGGCTTTCACTTTACACTTTTAAACTTTCAGACAGCTGTGCCCTCAGCCAACCCGGATTCTTCAGTCTGCCCTCCGTTAGCAGACATAATACTAAACGAAGTGCTTACGTCAGCTGGAAATCACATTTCTAAGGCGTTGCTCCCTCTACAATCAAACCTACACGTTTGCATGGTCCGCTTCTAATGTTTTTCCTTCCAATTTTTGCGTTCCTATTCTAATTTCGACCGTTGCTCCTTCCTTGTCTTAAAAAAAAAAAAAAAAAAAAAAAAAAAACGCAATCTTAATTTCTCTATTCGCAGACTCCTTGCCAGCATCTAATCCACGCTAAATTTTATAATCTAATTTTGAAGCCTTTTTGGTTATTCAGTTCTATTACTACTTGAGGGGTTAGCTAAATCTTCCAACAAATTAAAGACAAATGTCTGCATATTACCCTGCCCATATTGCAAAATTAATTACTTCCTTCTGCTACGGCCTTCCTTCGAAGTACCTCAATATTCTTCTGGAGGCAGTGTTTATCTGCCTTCTACAGGTTATGCTTCCAGGGGAATTCACTTCAAACCAATCCATTTGATCCTGCTCGCGGCATTTCCTTCAGATCTATGATTCGGACCAAAAATTCTTCACACTCTCCTCAAGCACTCAAAAACCGATGTGCAAGGTTCTGGTGTCACCTTAACAATTCTAAAATCAATAATCCTGTCCCTTCTCTGCATGGTGAAATTTCTTAAAAATCCGACCTAGAATTTCTAAAACGCACCAGCTCTATTTTTCTAATGGAGCCCCCTTTCCAAGGCTGTTTAGAACTCGCTTAACCACTGTTCTCAAAGCTGCAGTCTTTCTACTGGCCATTCATCAGAATTGGGGCAGCTACTTCAGCAGCTGAATGAGGGATCTCTACATCAGCTGTTAAGATCATGGGCAGATGGTCTTCCTAAGCATTTGAATCATACATCAGACCTGATTCAAAACCATTATTGAAGCTCAGCAAGCTCTCCTGTAACTAATCAGGTAAATTCATGCAATTACTGGTGGTGGTGTTACTATATCTGTATGGTCTATCAAGGCCTGTACATGTCTGGCCTTTGTGGCTATTTCTGTATGGTCTTTCGAGGCCTGTCTGTGTCTGCCTATCGTGGCTGTCTGTGTCTGCCTATCGTGGCTATTTCTGCACGGTCTATCGAGACCTGTCCGTGTCCGGCTATCATGGCTATTTTTCTGTATGGTCTATCAAGGCCTGTCCCATGTCTGCCTATTGTGGCTGTCTGTGTCTGCCTATCGTGGCTATTTCTGCACGGTCTATCGAGACCTGTCCGTGTCCGGCTATCATGGCTATTTTTCTGTATGGTCTATCAAGGCCTGTTCCATGTCTGCCTATTGTGGCTATCTGTGTCTGGCCTATCGTGGCTATTTCTGTACGGTCTATCGAGGCCTATCTGTGTCTGGCTATAATGGCTATTTTTCTGTATGGTCTATCAAGGCCTGTTCCATGTCTGCCTATTGTGGCTATCTGTGTCTGGCCTATCGTGGCTATTTCTGTACGGTCTATCGAGGCCTATCTGTGTCTGGCTATAATGGCTATTTCTGTACGGCCTATCGAGGCCTGTCCGTGTCTGCCTATCGTGGCTGTCTGTGTCTGGCCTATCGTGGCTATTTCTGTACGGCCTATCAAGGCCTTTCCGTGTCCGGCCATCATGGCTATTTTTCTGTACGGTCTATTGAGACCTGTCCTGTGTCTGCCTATTGTGGCTATTTCTGTACGGCCTATTAAGGCCTGTCTACGTCTGCCATTGTGGCTGTCTGCGTCTGGCCTATCGTGGCTATTTATGTACGGTCTATCGAGGCCTGTCTGCGTCTGCCTATCGTGGCTAATCATGGTCTATCGAGGCCTGTCTTGCGTCTGCCTATCGTGGCTGTCTGCGTCTGGCCTATTGTGGCTATTTATGTACGGTCTATCGAGGCCTGTCTGTGTGGCTATCATGGCTATTTATGTACGGTCTATCGAGGCCTGTCTGTGTGGCTATCATGGCTATTTATGTACGGTCTATCGAGGCCTGTCCGTGTCTGCCTATCGTGGCTGTCTGCGTCTGGCCTATTGTGGCTATTTCCGTTGGTCTATCGAGGCCTGTCCGTGTCTGGCTATCATGGCTATTTCTGTACGGTCTATCGAGGCCTGTCTACGTCTGCCTATTGTGGCTGTCTGCGTCTGGCCTATCGTGGCTATTTCTGTTGGTCTATCGAGGCCTGTCTGTGTCTGGCTATCATGGCTATTTTTCTGTACGGTCTATCGAGGCTGTCTGTGTTCTGCCTATCATGGCTATTCTGTTTGGTCTATCGAGGCCTGTCTGCGTCTGCCTATCGTGGCTGTCTGCGTCTGGCCTATCGTGGCTATTTCTGTTGGTCTATTGAGGCCTGTCTGCGTCTGCCTACCGTGGCTGTCTGCGTGAGGCCTATCGTGGCTATTTATGTTGGTCTATCGAGGCCTGTCTGCGTCTGCCTATCGTGGCTGTCTGCGTCTGGCCTATCGTGGCTATTTATGTACGGTCTATTGGGGCCTGTCTGTGTCTGCCTATCGTGGCTGTCTGCGTCTGGCCTATCGGGCTATTTATGTTCGGCCAATTGGGGCCTGTCTGCGTTTGCCTATCGTGGCTGTCTGCGTCTGGCCTATCGTGGCTATTTATGTTCGGCCTATCGGGGCCTGTCCGTGTCTGCCTATCATGGCTATTTCTGTTGGTCTATCGAGGCCTGTCTGTGTCTGGCCATCATGGCTATTTCTGTACGGTCTATCGAGGCCTGTCTACGTCTGCCTATTGTGGCTGTCTGCGTCTGGCCTATCATGGCTATTTCTGTTGGTCTATCGAGGCCTGTCTGTGTCTGGCTATCATGGCTATTTTTCTGTACGGTCTATCGAGGCTGTCTGTGTTCTGCCTATCATGGCTATTCTGTTTGGTCTATCGAGGCCTGTCTGCGTCTGCCTATCGTGGCTGTCTGCGTCTGGCCTATCGTGGCTATTTCTGTTGGTCTATTGAGGCCTGTCTGCGTCTGCCTATCGTGGCTGTCTGCGTCTGGCCTATCGTGGCTATTTCTGTTGGTCTATTGAGGCCTGTCTGCGTCTGCCTACCGTGGCTGTCTGCGTGAGGCCTATCGTGGCTATTTATGTTGGTCTATCGAGGCCTGTCTGCGTCTGCCTATCGTGGCTGTCTGCGTCTGGCCTATCGTGGCTATTTATGTACGGTCTATTGGGGCCTGTCTGTGTCTGCCTATCGTGGCTGTCTGCGTCTGGCCTATCGGGCTATTTATGTTCGGCCAATTGGGGCCTGTCTGCGTTTGCCTATCGTGGCTGTCTGCTTCTGGCCTATCGTGGCTATTTATGTTCGGCCTATCGGGGCCTGTCCGTGTCTGCCTATCATGGCTATTTCTGTTGGTCTATCGAGGCCTGTCTGTGTCTGCCTATCATGGCTATTTCTGTTGGTCTATCGAGGCCTGTCTGTGTCTGCCTATCGTGGCTATTTCTGTCGGTCTATCGAGGCCTGTCTGTGTCGGCCTATCGTGGCTATTTCTGTTGGTCTATCGAGGCCTGTCTGTGTCGGCCTATCGTGGCTATTTCTGTTGGTCTATCGAGGCCTGTCTGTGTCTGCCTATCGTGGCTATTTCTGTTGGTCTATCGAGGCCTGTTTGTGCTGCCTATCGTGGCTGTCTGTGTCTGCCTATCGTGGCTATTTCTGTTGGTCTATCGAGGCCTGTCTGTGCCTGCCTATCGTTGCTGTCTGTGTCTGGCCTATTGCGGCTATTTCTGTAAAAAACTTAAGAAGTTTAATCTAACGTCATTTATACTGGTCATGCTAACTCTCTTTCTATTTCTTCCAGGAACCTTAGGATTCACAACTGGTGGGTATACTTCATCTACTTTTTTGGGGGGAAGGCTGGCCCCGTCTGGAGGTCTCATAATCCACCTAATTTTGGGGGTCTGCTGCGCCCCTGCCTTCGTCTTCAGGCAGGAAATGCAGATTCGCTACCCTCGGATTACGAACCATGGACGGGGCCTTCCGCCAAAGAAATTTATAATTGTGCTCGCTGAGCTGTCAATAAATGTATGCTTCGTACATTCCTCTATCTCCCGAGTCTTTCTGGTAGAAATGGAAGCTTTAGCCTAAGTTCTGCCAGGAAGACTCAATCACTTCGTCATTAATTACCTTCATCATTATCCAATCACGTCTTTATACTCCTGTATAAAAGATCGTACTTACACATGTTTGAGTTCGCAGATGCCAACGCGACAACAACCTCCACCCTCCCCACCACCACCAGGATGGTCCTGTCCTTACCTTCCAGGGGGGTCTGCTGCGCCCCTGCCTTCGTCTTCAGGCAGGAAATGCAGATTCGCTACCCTCGGATTACGAACCATGGACGGGGCCTTCCGCCAAAGAAATTTATAATTGTGCTCGCTGAGCTGTCAATAAATGTATGCTTCGTACATTCCTCTATCTCCCGAGTCTTTCTGGTAGAACTGATTGCTAGTTGGTCAAGTTCGTCAACACAAGAAAGGAGAAATGCTGTCAATCAATGATGACAGCTGATTAACTGATTAAGGGCCAGTTTTACATTTTTAACTAACACAGTAACGGTTGTGCGGAGACTGAGAGCTGATTTCTGCTCAGCGGACGTTTGGCCATGCAGGTCAGGTGACCCGTGAGATGAGCGCGCGCGGAGGCAGGAGGACGGTGATACACAGTGTAGCAATGACAAAAACACTGGAATCAGTCGATTGAGATGTATGGTAAATCAATGTTTAGTTATATCGTAGTTCTCAATGAATGTGTAGGAAAAATGTATCTAGCATTAAGTAGCAGCTTAAAGTCGAACTATAGTAACCTGCAAACTAAGTTAAGCATTGAAGGTTAGCAGCAGTCGATCTGTTCCCCTCAAAATGTCTTTCCCTTTACGCAAACATAGTCAAGTCACCTTTATTTATATAGCGCTTTTAACAAAAAGGATTGCGTCAAAGCAACTGAACAACATTCATTAGGAAAACAGTGTGTCAATAATGCAAAATGACAGTTAAAGGCAGTTCATCTTTGAATTCAGTGATGTCATCATCTCAGTTCAGTTGCCGAGTATGATCAGTACTAGCGAGCGCTAGAAGCAAGACTGCATGTACGGCAAGTCAAATGGTTCAAAATACCGTCCTAAATCCTAAACTTGAAAATAATTTTGCTTTTTTTAAAAAAAAAATTTTAAATCCGATTTATTACCGATTTCAGTGTGATGCTTCAGGCTTTGGCTATTTTGTTTTATACTGTCTTATTTATTTATGCTCATTTATTTTTGTATTATATGCCTTGCTGTTGTTGTATATATATATATGCACTGAAAGCTTAAAAAATCTTTGTGTGTGGTGTGTATGCAAAACATACACAAGAATAAGTACCATAAAAGTTGTGTATAAATCAAAACCATATGCACACATGACAACTTTAATTCATAGTTTCTTGACGAGCACTGACTTTTTGTTATTATAAAGTGTTGGTTTTTACTATGAAAAAATGTGTCAGTGTAGAGAAGTTGCTTACCATCATCTTGGAAATTGGAGGAACATATGCAAGTGAAATATTTCTGTTCTTTTTTTTTTTAAGACATGGATAAATACCTTGAGTTTTGTAATTTAGAATTTCCTCATATAGGTTTGATCTATATGAACTATATTCCAATGTATCAGTAAGAAGGTAAACAGATTAATCATAGAATATTAGTTAAAATGTATTGTTGCTCTATATGGAAACGTCAGCATGGACAGATTACACTAATTTGCAATGGAAAAATTAAACCGCAAAAACTCGGACATAAGACAAAAACAAAGGAACAACTGCAAGATGAAGAAAAATAATAACAGAACATTAACTGGAGTGTGAGAATCATTTTACTATGCTGGAGTGTAGCAAGAGATTTGTCCCTTTTTGCTTTCCTTACATCCAGTTGTGTTTGGTGTATTTGCAGGCGGCACGATTTAGGCTACTTTGGGGCAATGTTTGATCAACTATTTGGTTGGGTTTATTACACAGACCTTGCAACCCGAGAGGAAACAAGAATTCAAGAGGGGAGCAGAATCAACTGCTGCGCCATGAAATATGAAAAGCTATTTTCTGGACTGAAGACTGAGGGTGTTTTTTTGCAGATGTGTGTGTTCAGTAGAGCTAATGTTATATTTTTGGCCAACCAGTGTGTGAAATATAGTGTGACAGCCTAGATTTAAGTAACTATAACACAAGAACAAGCTTTGACTTATTTATTTGCTCTGTGATTAAAGGGCTGTTTAAAGTCTTTTTGTCTTGAAAATGTCTACAGCTAAGTCATGAAATCACAGAAAAGGCGATTAGAGCACAGTGCACTTATACTATAAAATATGCTAAAATTAAACCATTTAAATGCATAAAAACTAATTCTACTGTTATGTTGATTTCTGGCCTTTTTCACATTTTTTTTTATCATTGCACGCCTCATCATGATTAATGTTGAGGGCAAGCATTTACGAGTTTTGAGAAGCTGAATGAGCAATAAAACTAAAGTGAGCCCCTTTATTAAAATACCTGGAGGTGAGGAATAATACAAAAATTGTCATATTCACCCAGTGTTACTTGATCTAAGTTGCAAATTGCAATCTCAATTCAGTTAAGTAGAAATTAATTGTACTCAGTTGTGTTTAAGGCACTAAAATAGTCCAGTAGGCCTACGTTATAGTCAAACACATTTTTTATATAAGATTTCTGTGCCACCCCAGACTGGTTGCTGGCCCTTCCCTGGCCACCCCTATAAAAACATCCTGGCTTCGCCACTGCTGGAGAATCTATTAATGCATAACACTGCTTCACTTTATCCATTATTGTCTAGGAAAAGATAAAATAGTCTAATCAGAAGAAGCCCTCTTTTATCCCTTACTTTAAGATCTCTTATGTGTGTATATTTGAATTCATGTATAATTAGTTGTGATTAGTTCTGGGTTGCTGCGTGTTCAGCTCCCATACTCATTCTAACCAATGTGGGGTAAGAGTTAGATTTGAATGTATTTATTTGTGTGTAATGTCAGTATGTGAAAATAACAGGGAAAGTGAGTGTGTTATCAGGCCTCTGAAAAAAATATGTATAACTTATTCTAAATCTATAAGACTTTGGTTCATTTTGGAAACACCTTATATTTTTTTATGAATTCTGAGAGATTTCAGTCACTCCATTGACAGTCCAACTAGCAAAAACTTTTTAGATCCTAAAATGTATTGTTGTCAAATCATTGAAAGATGAATTCATTTGAATAAAATGTAATCCAAGTATTCTGAAGAGACACAATCAATAACTTTATATGATAGACAGATTTAATTTAGCCATAATAAACATTTTTGCACATGTACAGTGCATTGCATAAAAGTGCTTGTGTGTGTGTATGTGTGTGTGTGCGTGCTTGTGCCTGTGCATGTCCCACGATCCACTGAGGTTTGTTCTAGTGTCTTTGAACTTACTTTTACAAAATTTTAACCACTTTCTGTGTGTTTAAGCAAAATTTACAAAGAATTGAATGAAAGCATTAAATCTTTCCACTATTTGATGTGTCTCTTCAGAAGACATGGACTAAAACCTTTTGATCCATATGGATTCATTTTCCAGCCCTAAGATTACATTTTTGGACAAAGAAGGCTTTTGCTAGTTGGACTGTTAATAGAGTGACTCAAATCTCTCAGATTTAATTTAAAATATCTTTAAGACATGTTTCTAAGATGAACAAAAGTTGTATGCATTTGGAGGGATAATAGAATTGAATTTGGGAAACTAACCTTATGATATAGTACTACCAATTTTGAACAAATTATTTCTGCTTTTTCAATATTTTATGTTCACTTAAATTGAAACACTTTTCCAAAAGCCTGACACTACACCCGCCATATGTAATTTATTTGCTGTCGAGAAGGGGTATTGCGAAAAAAAACATTCTCATTTTCAGGAAGAAGGACATATTTTTGTTTCACACTGGATAAAGCTACCAATTCAGTGTTTTCTTGCAAGATGGAGACTCTGTGACATCCGATTGCAGAGGAGTTGCACGGGTAAGTGTAAAGCGATTCAGTTTTTCGGGAACCTCTGACACACTAAAAGGACACTTTCATTCTATTTGATTATGTCCTTAATTATAGCGATGTCTGTGTTGATTTTAATGCATTTGTCTCCTTGTTTAGGTGACAAAACACAATCAGAAATATGTGCCTTCTTAAGCTCTTTTGAACTTGATGAGAGATGGGATTCATCATTTGATTGGTAAGTTTCCTTTGGAATCATTTCTGAAAGTCTTTTGACAACCTGCTGTAAAGGACGATCTGGTTTTCTAACCAATCGTTTCAGTCCTCCAAGGTAATTCTCATATGGAAATGCAGATACGTTATCAAGAGGGCCGAATGCTTTATACACCTCTGTCAAAGAACGAGGCTTCCTGGCAAATTCTTGGGGCATAAAAGAACGGAGAGCAACAAGTCTGTCCGAAATCCCTTGGATACGGTGTGATGGCAACCTTGTTCTAAGGTTTTTTCCTTTCATCCACATTTGTATTAATCTCCTTGTCACTCCGAGGCAGCAGGTGTGCATGTAATCTATTGGGAACTGGGTTACCATTTTTACTAGTCCGGTCAAGGGGCTTAAGCTGTTACTCAAATGGTGTTCTTCATTTTTCATCATTTCATAATCAAAGTCTGTACGTAAGAGGAGCATCCGTTTCAGGGTATGTCATTTTATTTGACCATACTCCAGTCTGTGATCATTTGTCACAACCAAAGTTGCCATTATGAGACTTCACTTGTTTAACAAATGCTCGTGCAGGGGCATCACAAATAAAGGAGGAGACAGCAACTTTAAACCGAGTACCATTCTTCACAATACCTTCATGCAGAACCACTTTCAGTTCTGCAATGAAATCTCTCAAATACTCCCAGACTGAGCTTGGTTTAATGTTGCCACAAAACAAACCAATTATAAATGGAGATCGTGTTTTATCACAGTCAACTGTTGCAAGAATTGGCCAAAATTGTGTTCTGGAGCTTTTAAACAGGGGAATGCCATCAATGTTGAACTGCGAAGCCAGAGTTGTTACATTTTTAGGGATACTGGAGATGCGGCCTAATATGTTTTGCAAGCCATTTATCAGGCCAAAGTGGTAATATTCACCATTGCAAATGTTTGCTAATGGGTACCTTTGTCTGTGTACCAAGAAGGGTCCTTGCATCTTTGGGCAAATCAGGAAATTCGGATCTTAAGATTGAAAATAGTGCTGTTAGAGCTACTAGAGGAATGCAAAAACATACTGCCCATGTTTGCAGGTTTATTTGCAACTGATTACATGAATTGTTGCTACTACTGTCAGATTCTGCATTTGGTTGGTCTGAATCAGAGATACTACCAGGATCAGAGGGAGCTTCCGAATCAAATGAAAAATCAGTATTAGTATTTTTTTCCAGATCACACAAGTTCTCATGTGTGGGCGCAAGAAAGGAAACTATACTACAAAAAGATGAGGGATCCCTAGTTCCAGAGTTTTTTCTCTTTGACCAAGAACACTAGATTCATCACTGTTTTCAGTTTGTGTTTGGTATTCATCCAAAATATCCTTTTCTATCTGTAACCTAAAAAAAATTAATAGTAATAAAGTGGCTTCACTGCTAATTGGAAATGTTTAGGAATTAATAAATTAAGATTTTATTTTCATTTTGTGTTCTACAATAGAACATTACATGGTACTGTCCAATTTTGCATGGAATGGATGTATAATCTTTCCATTGGTGAAACCAATTGTTTGTTTTTATCATTACCTTTCTGGGACATTTGTCTTAATTTAAAACTTTTAAAGGGTTTAGTGACTGAAAATTTATTATGATGACCTTCATGGACCAGCTTGGCAATTGTTTATCAGTAAATAGGGAAATGGCCTTTTACTGTAAAATGCAGTTGTGTTCAAGACTGACAACAACATGGATCTTTCAAAGATGCAGGATGATAGTTTTCATAAAGCTATATGCCAATACTGTCTTTATCAAAACATTTCTGTTGATTAGCTGGCCATATGATGTAGCTTTAATAAATCTTTTAGTATTAATCAGTAAAAATATACTTACAAATCTAAGATGCTCTGTGTTTGGATGGCTTGTATAAGAACCTTTGGGGTTTATTGAGCTGCTTTTGACAAACAGAGGAGAAAAAGAAGAAACATCAACGAATGTGAGTTGGGTTTTGCTTTACAAACTAAAATGTATTTTTTTTGTTTGTTTATTTGTTTTTGGGTGTTTGTTTATTATTATTATTATTATTTATTATTATTTTATTTTTTTACCAATTATTATTGTCTAATTCTCCAGACAGTGAATAAATTGTATTTGTCAGGTTTTGTATGAGGCTAAAGTTTTACTATGACAAAAGGGAATGTTTTTGACTGAAATATTTGATTGTGACAGGTAATTTTAGGTTTGTACAAGTTTGTGTGAAGTATAGTTAAGTATTGTGCTTATAGTTGCGACAATTAATTATTTAATGAATTCTGTGTTAGCAATTGACAAAAATGTAAATGATAATTTATGTAAGTAAAAATGTAATTATCTATGAATAGAAAAATAACTTATTTTTTACTAACTTTCCCTAACCAAAGAATATATTTAGAAAAGTACTGTCAAACACCAAAGTGACTATTGTTTTCAAAGAAGATTTGGACATAGTGTGGTCTTGGTATTAATGGCAATTATTCCGTTAGGTGGCGGTGTAGATTAGCGGTGCTTCGTCTTCGTCAAATAAATTACTGAAGAAGCCTTGCCAAGATGCTTCGGACTTGACAGCAGGGTGCAGCGGATATTGGACATTGTTAATGGATTGAAGCATTTAAAGACTGAGACAGGTAAGCATTTTACTATGTTCTTATTATATTTAAATTTGTTGACAAATCGGCAAGCTTTGTATCGAAGTTATCGATATATTGTAAATTTACATATCGGTAACGTTATGCATGTCGCAACTACGGACTGCGATAACTGAATGATTTTATACTGCATTCGTGTGTCTCCCAATCGATGAATGGCTTCTCAAGTCATATTTATTACCGTAAAATAACTTTTCATACCCGGGCAGTAAATTATAAACGTGATGGGTGAGGGAACAGTTGTTGTCCTGACAGCTAACTTTACGTTTTATTTTTCCCCACAATTTCCCCTTCGGTTGATTTTTCTTGCCGTTATGTATAATTATTTGCATTAATAATCATTTGATACGTATTCTATGTATTTTAATAAGTGAAAACAACATTTATTTATTTGGCTCTCCAAGTACCAAGATAATGACAAACGTTAAAATACAGTAGCATATTAGGCCTAACTATTCAGCTACAGCTCTGCACAGTAAAAAAAAAAGCAGTTTCATTCCTAATATGAATATTTATTGTTGTCAGCCACTTTAACATCATAAATGCGTAAAATAAAATGTGTTGTACCTAAAAGATAATTTCAAACTGTACTGTACTAAAATGTAAGATGAAGAAAACCCTCAAATAAAAATTTACTTCAAATGTATTGTTTTAACATGGATTTATATTTTATTAAGTGTTACAAAAGTAGTTTTGACTGAAATGAATGAATGCTAGATTGATCACTTACAAAAAGCAGGCACAATTGACACTGAAAACAGAGAAGCCAATATTTATTTTCATGGTATAAATTCACAAAAGTCAATAAATATGTGTGGTCACTTATTTTAGATCAAGTGTATCCATTTAATTCAACTAGTGAGTTTGGTCTGACTCAGATTTAAGGGCAAGGGTGTCAATCTCTCTTTTTTTTTTCTAACCAGTTAATTGTTGGATGAGGGTTAGAATTAAACTCGTAAGAATGTCAATATTGAATGTAAAAAAAAAACTTTAAAATTATGTTTATATAAAATTGTTAGGGCCCAATTCTTTTCCAACTGATTATATTATTTTGATTTATTAATTTAATTATTTATTTAAGGTCTCAGGTTTTTTGTTTCTGCTAAGATATGATGGTCCAGTGGTGCCTTGTTCATTTGTTTCCTTTAATTATCCAAAGGATGGTGGCCAATAAAAAGAAACAGGGTGAAACTACATTCTTTTTAAACAACTAACAGAAAAAAGAAGAAAAAAAAGGCTGAAAATGGTAAATTAGAGATGCAAGATGGTAGTATTTATTTATTTATAAGAATTATCTGTTTAATGTCTTCATTAAGACATTAGTATATTGGTGCATGGTGTTGCTTTAATTGATTTAACCCCAAAACTGACTGACAAAATATATACTTACAAAGCCAAAGACGTTCTTGTGATGTAGGTTAGCTCTTAAAAGAGCCTTTGTGGTGTATGTAGCTGATGTAGACATAAGCCATAGAGATAGAGAGAAAAAGAAGATTAAATATGAGTGAGATATGTATATGTCTGTACAAATTAAAATGTTTTCAGTTTCATCAGTGATTATTAATTCTTTAGTATGTTATGTAAAATCTGGCAAATTAGATAGTTAGGTTGACTATTTTCACTCACAATATTCAGACGGCAATCAATGCTGAACAAAGAGAGAAAATAATTATTATTCTCATGGTAATAATAATAATTATTATTATTATCATCATTATTATTATTATTATTATTATTTATTTATTTTTTTTACAAAATGAGGGATGACCGATTTCCAGTCTTTTGTGTCTTGTCTCTCTCTCCAGCGTGTGCGAGAGAGAGAGAGAGAGAGAGAGCAAGACCTCACGTGCTCGCAGATAAACCTGTGACAACGCACTTCATTTCAGACAAATATGAAAATATTATTAAGAAAAAATTTATAATTGGTCTCTTTTTAAGTAATGTTAATAAGATAACTCTGAAACGAAAGAGCGTCTCTCAAACGGAGTGGATTGGCTCCATTGACAGTGACGTCACACTGGTGTAACGACATTTAACAGCAATGATTAGCGGACTGTAAATAAAAAGCCGAAAAATCGTTGTCTGTGTGAGATATGATACATTTACCGGAAAAAACAGTGCAATTTTTACAACAATGTGTTTCATGAGTGAAAACGCCTGCTATGTATTTAAGTAGTTAAGTTATAACCCTTTAGAAAAACAAATTGTTCCCTCAGACTGTTAATACTACTAGTATAATGATAATTCGTTTTTATTACTTTATTTATAAATAGTTTAAAATGTAATGTACTTTTGTTGTCGGCCAATACTTTTAAAAAGGAATTTAACTAAATTGGTTAAGTAAAAAGTAATTTACCTCAGGGAAACACACTGCTGTGGATGTCACTCAAAGTGGAGTCCGGCTGTGCGCGAGATGGACATGGACCCCGACTTATATAGCAGCTGTTACTACACAGAGCTGTTGTTAACTGAGAAGATGCGCCAATAAACGCTGAAAATGAAGTGGATTTGCGCATCTTCTCTATTAACAACGGCTCTGTGTAGTAACAGCTGCTCTATGTGAAATCAGGCACCTGATGGAATTAACCGCTGATAAGAGAACCAGCTTTACTGACGAGATGCGCATTAACGATCGGCCGATCGTGATCGGAGCACCCCTATATATTATGTCAAAAATCCCACCATGGCCCTGCCCTGCAACATCAAGCCCCACCCCCCCAGATAAAATATGTTCCCATGGCTATGAAACATTATCCTATAGTAAACTGTGGAGGACAAAATAAACATTTAATCTAAATTTGAGAAGTTTGATGTAACTTAAACATTGTCCAATACAGGTCTGAGCAGGACAAAATTTATAATAATAATAATGTAATAAAAAATTTTAACTCCTAAAATAACTAATTGGGGTAGTTTGATGCAACTCATTAGGTTTAATTTAACATTGTCCAATGTTAGAGAGAGGGCAAAATAAATAGAAATATTTAAATAACAACATGGAGAAGTCTGATGTTACTCATAAGGTTGAAGAGGATAAACTGTGATAATGTGAGAAATGTTGAAGGTGTCTGAATACATTTTGGTTTGATTGTGTATTTTATATTAATTTTTTACAGTGAAGACTATGCAGTGCTTCTTTACATTTGATTATTTCAGTTTCTGACCTCCTTTTTCTTTTCTGTTTCTAAACAGGGAATTCTATCAAGGATACTAGAGGTTACAGTTTGGATCCAGCTTCACTTGTGAAGACTTTAGATGGCAACAATATTCACGAAGAGTTCAGATGATGGACAGACTGAACTGCCAAATGTTATATTGTAATTATTGAGTATGTTTACATGAGCCCTCATATTGCTATTTTAATGTGATTTAGGTAATTTTGAATAATTTTGAATAACCTTCTGCCCGTAGTGTGTACATGCTGTACTGTAGGCATTTAATGTAAGTGGACAGTAGTAACATGCCTAATGATTGTGGGTTCAGTAATTGCCAACAACACTTCTTGTTGAGGAATCAAAATAAATAAAATTGCATGGTATCTGGAGTGAAGAGGATTGCTCATGTCATGAAAACATCTCACTGTTATTAAGTCCTTACTTGGATTATCAGAAATAACTGCATTATTGGTGCACGTCAGTCCTAGAGAGCCACAGTCCTGCAGAGTTTCACTCAGACTCTAATCAAACACACCTGAACAAGCTAATCAAGGGTTACTAGAAGGCTTCAGTCTTTTTATCAGGGTTGGAGCAAAACTCTGTAGGTCTTGTGGCTCTCCAGAAACACCAAAACATCCCTGAGGGTAAGTTCACTGATTTTCAACCTGCTTATTGTTACAATGTTGGTAATAAATATTTAATCAACAGTGTTAAAGCAAGGCAAGGCAAGTTTATTTATATAGCACATTTCGTACACAATGGTAATTCAAGGTGCTTTACATAAAAGAAAGTAAAATAATCATGAAGAAAAATAAAAATACAAAATAAATAAAACAAGCAATTTTAAAATTTAATATGATTAAAAAATTTAAAAACAGTTAGAAAATGATTTTACATAAAATAAAATAAAAAATAATAATAAAACAGTGAAAATATAGTGCAATCAGTTTCGGACATTGCACAGTGCTCATTCAACAAATGCACAGCTAAAAACATGCGTTTTGAGTCTAGATTTAAATGTGACTAGTGTTTTAGCACTTCTGATCTCTTCTGGAAGCTGATTCCAACTGCGGGCGGCATAGTAACTGATGGAGGACTCCCCTTGTTTTGTGTGAACCCTTGGTATTTCTAACTGACTTGATCCTAGTGATCTGAGTGCTCTGTTAGGTTTATATTCAGTGAACATATCTGCAATATATTTTGGTCCCAGGTCATTTAGTGACTTATATACAAGTAAAAGTACTTTAAAATCAATCCTAAATGTAACTGGAAGCCAGTGTAAGGACCTGAGGACTGGTGTGATATGCTCAGATTTTCTGGTTCTAGTCAGAATCCTGGCAGCAGCGTTCTGGATGAGCTGCAGCTGTCTAATGGTCTTTTTGGGAAGGCCTGTGAGGAGCCCATTACAATAGTCCACCCTGCTGGTGATAACGGCATGAAGAAGTTTCTCCAAGTCTTGACTGGAAACAAAACATCTAATTCTTGCAATGTTTTTAAATGATAGTATGCTGATTTAGTTACTGCTTTGACATGACTACTGAAACTAAGGTCTGTCTCCAGAATCACACCAAGATTCCTGACTTGATTTTTAGTTGTTTGACCCCTAGAGTCAAGGTATGCATTCACCTTGAACACTTCATCTTTGTTTCCAAATGCAATGACTTCAGTTTTTTACTTGTTTAACTGAAGAAAGTTCTGGCACATCCAACTATTAATTTCATCAATGCATTGGCAGACGGAGTCAATGGGGCTGTAGTAATTTGGAGATAAGGCTAGGTAAATCTGGGTATCATCAGCATAGCTGTGATAGGCAATTTGGTTCTTTCTCATTATTTGACTTAGTGGGAGCATATACAGACTAAACAAGAGCGGTGCTAGAATTGAGCCTTGTGGGACTCTGCATGTCATGGACGTCCACTTAGACTTATGCTCTCCTAGACTCACATAATAGCCTCTCCCTTCTAAGTATGATCTGAACCATTTGAGTACCATCCCAGAAAGCCCAACCCAGTTTTCCAGTCTTTCTAGTAGTATGTTATGATCGACAGTGTCAAACGCAGCACTGAGATCTAGCAATACCAGCACCGATATTTTGCCAGAGTCACAATTTAAGCGAATATCATTTATTATCTTAATGAGTGCTGTCTCTGTGCTGTGATGTGGTCAGAAACCAGATTGAAAATTGTCCAGGTATCCATTTGAGTTTAAGTATTTGTTCAGCTGATTTAAAAACTACCTTTTCTATAATTTTGCCTATAAAAGGAAGATTAGATATTGGTCTAAAATTGCTCAAAATTGTGTTATCAAGATTGGTCTTTTTCAGGAGGGTCTTTACAACTGCAGTTTTTAGGGAGTTTGGAAATGTCCCAGAAAGAAGTGAGGCATTCACCACTTCTAAGAGATCTGCTTTTAAGCAGTCAAGCACACTTATTAACTCATTCTGAGTTATACATGTACTGAGATATCACAAAACTCTGAATGATGCAGAGTGCATAATTTTGTCATTTTGCATTATCTGGCAATTTACTTTCAAACAAACAAGGATATCTCAGTGTATTATCTGAGAAGATTTTGAAACTATATTGTGAAAATTGAAATGCATTACAAAAAATTAAACATTGTTAACCAAACTGTAGAAAACATTACTGGATTTTTGTATTATTGTTTTATTATATGTATTATTATTATTTATATTATTATTTTTATTTTACATTTGCAAAACAAACCAAACGTTACATGTACAATTAACTGCAGTTTTCAGCTGAAATGAACATTAGAGGTTGTAAAACTCTGACCGCTTTTATCCCTTTCACACAAAGTATGATTTACAGGTGCAGAGTTTTGATGAATAAAGCCTAATTTTCACACAATCACTTGCAGAGATTGTTATGCGCTGCATTTGAGTGATGAGCTCCGGTTCCAAAGCTGTAAAGGGTTCGACAAAACTTCAAAATTCGTATAAGGAAGTTAAAATTTCATGGCTAGATTAACGAATCATATTTTATATTACTTTTACATTTGTTTACACTGTCAGGTAGGTTTAACTTTACATAAATACATTATTTTTAAACCACAAATGTAGCCTCAGTTTTAGTTTTGTAGTTGTGACCCCCCCTGCATGTGGGATAAACCAGCACTTTTATAGGTTAAGATTTTTATTATGATTATTATTATTATTATTATTATTATTATTATTAACGTACACTCAGCCTCCTTGCATGTAGACCAGGTGTGGGCATTTAATTTTCCTAGGGGGGCACAGAAACTTGGGCAGTTAGAGGGCCGAAAATTTTTTACGCATATTTTACGTCAATGTGACTCTCCATTACGGACTTGGAGAAAAAAAAAACTGAATTTATCCAGCTATGGAAACGCATATGAAATGCTTTAAAAACTTTAACAGAGACATCTGGTTATTTAGCTGCCCCCAGTCATTCATTGAACAATAAAACTACCGGAATTATATGGAATTGCATAGCAGTCTTACTTTTTTTTCTTTTTTTTTTTTTTCTCTCTCTCTGTGAGTGGACGCGCAGATCTCCGATTCCTCTGATCAAGTTTCAACATATATTAGACGTTAGGATTTCGATCAGATGCGTCGGCTGTGTCGGTTGATGAGTCAACGTGATTTCGACGTTGAATCGATGTCTTATTTTCCACTAAATAACGTTCTGATGTTCCAACCCAATACTGAACGTTGATTCAACATCGAAATTTGATCGACGACCGATACTGACCTTTACAACCAAAAATCGACGTTGAATCAACGTCTGCTTGCTATCTGGGTAGGTGTATGGTTTTTGTTTAGTATGTGATTCATTTCTTAATCGATGAGTTGAATGTATTTTTTTTTTCATAGATATTAAGCAGATGTAAACATTTGTTCAGATCAAAATATTATAGCTGTATTTCAGGGGTCTCCAACCCAGCTCCTGGAGAGTTACTGTCCTGCAGATTTCAGCCCTAACCTCAATCAAACATTTGAAGCAGCTAATCAAGGTATTCTGGACTACTTGATAATTACAGACAAGTGTGTTGGACCAGGGTTGGAATAGAAGTCTGCAGGACTGTAGCTTTCCAGGAGCAGGGTTGGAGCCCCCTGCAATACATGGTACAATTGTAAAAATAAATTGTCTCATTTGTTGAAAGAATTGGCAGTAGTAGTGCAGGTACTTCTTGTACAATGGAAGACACAGCAAGCAGAAGCACAGAAGATTCTGTGTTTGAATTGGAGGGTGACGAGGATGTTTATGGTCGGTGAGAATGGGAGACAAAGCATTAAAGCAACAATGGGGAAATGCTGTCCCCTCAATGTTAATGTAAACCCTGGTTGGATAAGGATTCAAAATTGGATATGAAGATGAAATCTGACACATAGCTTCATTGTTAAAACTGATAAAATAATTGCTGTCTGTGATTCTATATGGGCTGTTGCAATAATTTTGAAAAATAATAGCTCGCAGCAACATATGGAAAAAAAGAACTATGAACTAGTTCATTTTTGGAACTGTGAATTTAACTTTGAACTAGTTCATGTAGAAAGTGAACTTTCCCAACAATGGTTATGGAATAACTCACGGTCGGAAACTGCATTGGTAGTAAAAACACGGCATGGTTTTGCAGCGTACAGTGTCACAAACAGAATGAGGCAATCCACCGGAAAAAAGAATGAATGAAAAATAGGCGGAAGATATTACTGCATGATCACGGCTATCAAAGTGAACGCGTTTATGTGAATAGAGAGAGTCGATTATTTACTTTGGCACATTTGTGTTATTACCATCCGTATAAGTGGCCATAAGCACTTATTTGCATAATTCATTGTAAAAGATGCATTTCAAGCAATCTCAGTATGTTCTATAACTGGCAAACAAAGTTAAATCTTTTTTTAATTTTTCTTATTATTCTTATTTTTCTTACTCAAATTATTCTTGTTGTATTTTTCTAGTGCTCAAATAAATCACTTATATGATGTCTAAGTTTCTGTCTAGTGTTTTATAATTGAAAAAAAAACTATGCAGTGGTATGTTTACTGACTAAATAGTTTGTAGAAGCCTTCAATACTATTGGGAAATATATTTTCTTATATTTGGGGTGTGGGGGGTGTAGACAGTCTCATAAAAATATTTGCAGGAGTCTCATTTTTCATGATATTTTATTCAGATTTGAAATAGGCTTAAAGTTACATGTCTCATGAGTTTCTATTACTTTTCTAGATTGCTCCAGGACTCATTTCATGTATTTTTATATCAAATAAAAAAAAACATTTAAGAGTGGTAAAAAAAAATTCAAGGCACTTCAGTGTCTATAACTTTTAATATATTTGAGCATTATCAAATCTGGTTGATAAAAACTAAAGCCCAAAGATTCTTCTTTCTAAAGACACCACAATTATGTTTGTAACACACTGAAGTTCACGAGTTCACCCTTACATCTAATCTGAAGGCGAATAGTAGGCATATTTTGGCGTGCTGTCCTGGGGGAGGGGTCCGGGCCCGGAGCACAGCCCGAACCCAAATAACTCCCCCTATCCCCAATTTGGGATAAATAGATTAGAAGTGAGGAGTTGGGGTGGAGGAGGGATGCCGAAAAAACTGTCGAGGGACAGGATATATATATATATATATATATACACGCTTGTGTGCTATTTAAGACGATTAGCTAAACGAGATGCACCTGTGCCAAATTGGATGATTATCTGATCGTGCTTCTCCTGAACTTTGTTAATAAAACCACATTAGGAAACTATAACAATTATAATCAGCTGTGAGTCCCATATTGCTGGGTGCTGGCTAACAGGTTAAAACTCTGGTTCTACAGTCATTTTCTGCCAGAACTTTCAGTCTGCTTATGTTGTATTGAACTAAAGCCTCCCCGTGTCTTTGGACCAGTGGTTTGGGTCATGTGTTTTTTTTTTTTTTTTGTGCTTTAGACCTCTCTCCACCTGCATTCATCCTGCTACGCCCATTCAACAAACTAATCTCTCTGCTCTACCAACATATCTCTGGCCTGTTTGGTTTCCAGTGCATATCTTCTAACAGTCTTCAACAGCAAAGGAGAGATGGATTTTGTTGCTTGACTTTTAGGAATAAACTAATTTTATTTGCATCATTTTTAGTCTGTGTTCTGCTTTTGGGACCAAAACTGGTTTGGTTACAACAGAACAATCTGGCTAAATCATGGACCCAGCAGAAGCCAATTCATTTCAGAAAGCTCTCTCTGGTCAAGGTGCACTTTTGGGACAGCATGACCTTCAAGTTTGAAATCTCAACTTGAAATCTCACAGGCCCAATCAGGCCGCTTCTGCAGCCCCACCATTACCACCTTCTCAGACTGCCTTTACGTGAGACTCATATTCCAGATCCTGAACCACATTCTGTTGTCTTGGGAAAATTTAAGTCCTTTTTGCTTCAGTGTTCTGTTTTATTTGGTCAGCGGCCTCTGACATATTCTACTGCTGGAATGATATTTCTCTTCAGGAGGTGTTTCCTAATGGACTCAATGATCGGATTAAAGATGAACTGGCTGTTTAAGACAGATGTGACTGTCTAAATTCTCTTGCTTCTATTTCCTTAATTGTAGATGTAGCGCCCCCTAGTACTAACCAATACCAGAACATTATAATAAACCAAATGAAACCCTGTAGTTGGCTACAAATCATTAGTGTGCCATTAGTATTTAACTCCATTAACTAAATGTTTTAAAACCAACTAAAATGAATGTATGGCACTTTAGTTTCAACCAAGCTATAAATCCTCCTTAATACAATGCAAACTATTAGCTTGGCACTTAGCCATTAATGATTAACGGTTAGCGATTAGCTAACAGCTATCTTTTGAGAGCATAAGTACAATGATACAATATGCACCAAAGTACACTGAAACATTAAACAACAGTCTAATAACCCCGATTGTTTTTCTTATGTTAAGTATCTGAACTTTACAGTGGTTTTTCTGCTCACTGTGGTTAACAACAGGCTAGCAAAATAAATGTTTAAACTCACCTGAGTTTCAAACTGCAACAACCCGACTGAGGCTGCTCCTCTCTTGGTCAAAGCTGATGCTCTACTAATGAAGAGGCTTATCAGTATAGATACGTGTATATAATCAAAGTTTCACACTATTATGTTGCGTTACATACCGGCACTTGTTCACAGCTTGCATGCGGTTTCAGGAAGAGATCTACCAAAACATGAAAACTGCGTGTAGCAATCTCTACCAATCCTGAAACAGTCTGTTTATGGCGCTCTAGTGTATTGCGTTCTCTGGTGGGAAAACTGAGAACTACACCTCTAAACAACATATATGGTTTTAATAGCCCTATATTTCATATGCGTTACATAGATAACTGTCTCAGAGAAAACCGCAGAGAAAGGGTCAGCCATTCTAACTCTTTAACCTTTTCTCGCTCCACCACCTGGTCTCTGGCTAAGGATGTTACTGAATTACCACCCAGTCCATATGCTCCCACAAACCTTACACCAGGAGATTAACCTATGCAGTTGGGTAGGGCTCCTTTTACACCAACTGAGCCTTTTAGGAGATTAAAGGCAGGTGAGTGTATTTATTGTGGTAATCTGGGCAATTTCCTTGCCACAAGAAATGGCTCGCCAGTAGATGAGGGGTTACTGGTAAACCAAACTATCTTTTCCTCTGTGTTCAAGTTCATATCTGGTGATGCCCTTTGGACTTACAGATGTTCCAGCAGTGCTCCAAGCTTTGGTCAATGATGTCCTCAGGGACTTTCTCTACCACTTCCTATTTGTATACCTGGATGACCTTTTAATCTTCTCCCACAGCATCTCTGAACATATCAGCCATCTTCGTTTAGATCTGCAAAGACTTCTTGAAAACAAACAGTTTGGTAAAGTGGAGAAGATCCAGGCAGTGACAGAATGGTCAAAACCTTTGTCCCAAATGCTGTTCGTTCCCAGGTCCTTCATTGGGCCCATACATCTCGCTTTGCCTGCCATCCTGGTTATAGTCACACTGTTAACCTAATGAAACGACATTTCTGGTGGGCCACGATGGACAAGGATACTTGAGAATTTATCAAAGGTTGCTCTTTGTGTGCATGTGGAAAAACTTCACATCTTCCCCCGCCAGGTTTGGTTCATCCTTTACCTATTCCCAGCCGCCCCTGGTTACACATTGCTCTTGATTTTATTACTGGGCTGCCTATTTCACAAGGCAACAATGCTATCTTAACTATTGTGGACCGTTTCTCTAAAGCAGTGTATTTTGTGGCTCTTCCTATATTGCCCACAGCTCGTGAGACCGCTGACCTATTTGCCCAGCATGTTTTCCATCTTTATGGCATTCGTCTAGATATTGTCTCAGACCGTGGGCCCCAAATTACACCTCAGGTTTGGAAAGCCTTCTGCGCTCCGTGCTACTGAAGTTTGTCTTCTGGTTTTCATCCTCAGTCTAATGGGCAAGCAGAGCGGGCTAACCAAGATTTGGAAGCAGCATTATGGTGTGTGGTGATAAATAATCCTTCGTCTTGTTGTACGCACTTCATTTGGATTGAATATGCTCACAATTACCTGTCCAGCTGAGCTACTGGCATGTCTCTATTTGAGTGTTGTTTGGGATATTTGCCTCCTTTGTTTCCAGTACAGGAGAATGACATTGCTCTTCCATCAATTCAAGTCCATATCCGTCACTGCCATAAGATGTGGACGGAACCCCAGTCTGCTCTGCTCCTTTCAGCTGATCGTACTCATACTTCTTCTAAAGACATTCCTTTAAAGACAGATTCTAAGAAATGCTCTCCTCGCTGCCTTGGAACTCTTGAAATTGAGAGAGTCATCAACCCCTCTGGGGTTAGACTCAAACTGCCTAGAGCCATGAGATTTCATCCCTCCTTTCATGTTTCCAACCAGTTCATGTCAGTCCACTTTTTGTACTTGTGTGTTTGTGAGTTGGGGTTTCCCGGGGTGTGGATATGCACTGTGAGTATCTGTGGCTGATTGCTGAATGTGAATCACTTGCTGCCAATCAACTCATCTGTGTCCAGTATTTAAACTCTGGGTCTTCAGTCATTTTCTGCCATATCGTTCTAATTCTTCTTTTTTTTTTGTGCTTTATACCTCACTCCACTTGTATTCATCCTGCTCTCTGCTCTACCAACATATCTCTGGCCTATTTGGTTTCCAGCCCATATCTAAGAAGAGATAGATTGTGTTGCTTGACTTTTGGGAATAAAAAAAAAAATTGCATCATTTTTAGTAGGGATGCACCGATTGACCGGCCGTATTACAGTTAATGTTTTCATTTAAGGCCAGTTCTATGTAGTTTCAACCCAATTCAAAAACAAAAGCTAAATGCTGATGTCTGTACCATCTGTTTGTACTGAATGTAGTCTACTTACTGTACAGATACTGCCGTTAATTTCAGATGGTTATGATTATTGTTTTCAAGGCCCCACTTTATATTAGGTGGCCTTAACTACTATGTAGTTACATAAAAAAATAAGTACAATGTACTTATTGTGTTCATATTGTAATGTAAAACACTTTTGCTGCTATTGAGGTGGGATAGGGGTAAGGCTAGGGAGAGGGTTGGAGGTATGGGTAAGTTTAAGGGTGGGTTAAGGTGTAAAGTATGGGTCAACAGTGTAATTATAAATGTAATTACAGAAATTAAATACAGATGTAATTACATGTAGTTTTTTTTTAAAATATAAGTACAATGTAAAAACATGTATGTACACAATAAGTACATTGTACTTAATTATTAATTAAAATGTAAGTACATAGTAGTTAAGGCCACTTAATATAAAGTGGGTCCGTTTTCAATAGCCCAAAGCCAGTTTTGCCTATTAAATACCAAATAAACATCTAGTTTAGTTTATGCATACTTTCCTTCTTTCTTGTTTGTTGCTTAAAGGAAAAATAAAATGGAAATCGGTATTGGAATCGGCCAGTTTGCTTGTAAGAAAAATCGGTATCGGAATCAGCCATGAAAAATCATGATCGTGAATCCCTAATTTTTAGTCTGTTTTCTGCTTTTGGATCCAAAACTGGGTTTGGTTACAACAGATGTTTACAGATGTGATGGCTGATTTTAGTAAAAGGATAAAGATCTTTGTGAAGACCCTGATGAACTGCTTGTACAAGGACCTCCATGTAAAAAAGACAGACCTGTCATTCAGCCAGACATTTGGAAGAGTGAATACTGTACACACACTGAAAACATTCATTTGATTTACTGTCATTTTTAAATTATAGAAAGATGCTTTTAATACAAATTGTTTCCTTTGTACAGAAGTTTACATAGTGGTTTTATATTCAATTGAGATAAACAACATAATAATGCAGCAGAAATAATTTTTTTACCTATATATTTTTCTTGTGAATCCCAATGCTCTTTACTGAAATCTGCCCAAATAAACAGTATGTATTCCACAATAATACAATGAAATTATTTCATATGAATTATATTGTTATTAATTTTAATAAAATAATTATGTATTCATATAATGTATTGTTTATTATTAATAATAATAATACTCTTGCTATATTAATAAAAACAACTGATTTATTCAATAATTTAATTCAGTCACTAAAATAAATCTTAAAATAAATTATAAACCTAAAAAGAAAATATAAAAGATTAAGATTAAATTAAAGTTTTAAAAGTTTTTTTTGGTAACTACCCAAAATAAAATAAATTAATTTTATTTCAGTTTAAGTCGTTATAATACATCAGATTATTTGTAATTATACATATTAAAACTAATGCTAAATATATATTTGTACATTAATAAAAATGACGAAATTGAAAATGTAAGTCTGATCAAATAAGTAGTCTTCAAGGGTTTGTAAAAAAGGATATGGATTTCTATTATTCTAACCTCGCTCTTAAATATCTCCTTCTGCATGTTGAGACCATAGATTCTAACGTCACCTGTAGATTTATGAAGAGCAATATTGAAGCTCAAATAATATGTATTATAATATTATTATACTTAAAAAGTTTATAAACAAACATCTTCAATATTGTGAGTGCTAGAGTTGCAAAATAATATGTATTATAATATTATTATGCTTACGTTTATACACATATCTTCAGTCTTGGGAGGGCTAGAGTAACATTTGTTGTTATTAGTACGAATTTGAATCTAGGTTTGCTCCATTTCTTTATATTTAAGGGGTAAACTTAACTCTATGCGCATGCGCTCTGGTACCTCAGACAGCGTGGTGCTACACAAGCTGCATGGCTCTAATAAGAATTGCAGCCTTCTTTGTATTGCTACCTATTTTTTTTTGGCTAATGTTCATTTTTAATCATTAAGCTTAATCTATTGTGCTGATATTGTTTATATCACTGTTTTATTTTGTAGAAAACCCACAGCCATGACTCACAGTCTGTTTAGTGGTGACAATAAATGGTTTGTTCTCATAAAACAAGTGTGTGTTTGTTTCGTTTCTTATTGTCTTTGGTAAGTCAGTACCCTGAGCTGGTAAATATATACGGTGAACAGCTACTTTTCAATTAAATTAAATTTTATTTGTATAGCGCTTTTTACAATACAAATCGTTACAAAGCAACTTTACAGAAAATTAATTTCTACAATATTTAGTAGTAGCTTATGGTGGTGACTGTCAGTTTGTGCACGTTTGACAGCATTTAAAAAAAAAAATTATACAAGACGTAGTCAGCTAGACGATGAACATTATTAATATTATTATTATATGATGCAGTCACACATGTAGCAATAACTGTTAGTTCTGTTTGTTGATTCAGGGTTACTAAAGACAACCATTGCATATTTTCTGGGATTTGTGATATCATAAATATCGATGAATGGGACGAGACCTGGTTGAGCTGCATTAGAGAATGCAATGATTGTTATATCACTATGTCGAACACTTTCTATCTTTCCCAAGGCAGATGAACTGGGAATGACATTTCCTGACCAGGCACAGAGTGCTGCCTATCACAACACACACTGGCCCAGCTAACCAATTACAACACACACTGGCCCAGCTAACCAATTACAACACACACTAGCCCAGCTAATCAATCACAACACACACTGGCCCAGCTAACCAATCACAACACACACTGGCCGAGATAACCAATCACAACACTAACTGGCCGAGCTAACCAATCACAACACACACTGGCTGAGCTAACCAATCACAACACACACTGGCCCAGCTATCCAATCACAGCACACACTGGCCCAGCTAACTAATCACAACACACACCGGCTGAGACAACCAATCACAAAACACACTGGCTGAGCTAACCAATCACAACACACACTGGCCGAGCTAACCAATCACAACACACACTGGCCGAGCTAACCAATCACAACACACACTGGCCCAGCTAACCAATCACAGCACACACTGGCCCAGCTAACCAATCACAGCACATTTCACAGCATAATATTTGGTAATATTGTAAAATATGTGAAAAATAATGCTTTGAACATCCTAGTATGAGAGCCTGTTGTAGTTCACCCCCAAAGCAAAATCAGTACTTTGTAAAAGAGTATAATAGGACCCCTTTAAAAGCACTAAATACACTTCTGTGTCTTTCTAAAGAAGGGCTGGATGTACCTCTTATCAAGTTTCATCTTCAGAAAACCTCTTTAGCTTTTGGTTTTATTTTCTTATCATTTTATTTCTCATCAAACAGAAAACAAATTGAATCAAATTATAGTGGCAGGAAATGTTCTTTAGATTGTGTTTATATCCATTTATTTGCATTAAACACCAAGCTGATGGAAGGAAAGTAATTTAAAATAAGCCACAATTAAACAAGAAGTAAATTTTAAGTTTAAATATATATATATATATATATATATATATATATATATATATATATATATACATATATATATATATATATATATATATATATATATATAGCCGCACTGGGTTGTACATAATTATTAACTCAGATGATATATAGGGAATTTGAATAATTAATCAAGAATATGATTAATATATATATATATATCTCATATGACAGTTACATTAATATTATTGATTATGAAAAATAGCTCAATTGCATGTATCAATAACTCATTACAGGGCACTGTAATTTACTCATTAATATGTCAATATTCCACTCTTCATATCAATTATAGTGATATCTCTTACTTTAAATTACTGCAAATCAAACAGTGGTTTGTCCAGCAAACAGCCGTAAGATTAACTTATCAACTTTCAATAAAGTTATCACTTCTTATAATTCATGGAAAATATTCTCTGGCCATGAAAACATTATCCTATCATTATGAAATTGTTTACTAAAAAGTAAAGAGCGTGTAGCTAGATCAGACACTTCATTGACTCGTAATGTGAGCGGTTCAGAGGCAATCATGAATATATATTGGTCTTTAATAATTGAACTAATAATACATCAAACTACAAAGCACACAGAGTAAATACGCGTACGACAATACAGACAGTAAACTTTGTACAAGACATAACGGAATCCAAATGAGGGAGAGAGAGAGAGAGAGAGAGAGAGAAAATGAATGAGAGAGAAGGGGCGAGAGGGAGGTGAGAGAGAGTGCGTGATCACAGAATGAGCTCAGTTATGCAAACTCACAGACAGTAACCTTTGAAAGACAACAACGAATCAAATCATAGACAAACTTTAAGCAGCATTTAAATCTCCATAGAGAATAATACTTGCATTGGTCCAGCGTGCGTGAGCGTGGTCTTTTGAAACCAGCGTGCGTGTGCTGGAGCAGCGTGGTCCTTTGTGGCAAGGAGTGTTCGTTCGTCTTCCGGGCTGCTGCGGAACCGCGTGGTATTTGAAAGTTCCAACAAAAAATATTTCAGAATTCGTCTACCTCGTGTGGAGAGGCGAATAGGTGAATAAACTTAGTAATGAAAAGAAACAAAAACAATGGAAATGAAAGCTCCCGAAGGAGCCATGAGAATGGCTGTCCTCTCAGCCGCCGTGCTGAGAGGGACGGCGAAAGGAGCACGGACCGAGGCTGCGCAGAAGGACGAGCAGGGTCAGAGAAAAAGGGCATGAGGGTCGAAGAACAAGGACCGAAGAGCTTCCTGGGTCAGCTCTTATGGCTTGAAATGGTTCACGCCTCTGTTCGCGTGAACAAGCAATGAACGTCCGCGATCTGAAGCGGGAAAAAGTTCCTTTGTCTCTGTGGAAACACCCACTCTGGCTTATAGCTTTTCAGTAGTGATATTCTAGCAAGTTCGTAATTCCAAATTAATGTCTTTTTCATTAATTTCCTTCATATAAGTGAGTCCGTCAAAGCATGACGATTAAAAAGATACCAATAATAACATATATAAATGATCAAAACATGAAGTTACATTCAAATGCAGAATTACACACATTTAAAGTTTGATTAACACACGATAAAACTGCAGATACTCCAACTTATATGGGGAAACATCTACTGCCCAAAAAGGCAATATTTAGTAAATTTAGCATACATTGAGAAAAAGGTACTATTCTCTTTTCTAAGAGTTAGCTTTCCTGTCCTGTTTGTTAGGTCATAAAGTTTTAGGACCTGGTCAGGAGTAGGGTTACAGAATTATGACTCTATTCGAGAACATTAAAATTAGGAGAAACATTTCCAATTTACAAGTCAACAAATTATAGTCCTCGCATAACAAGGATTAACCATTTTTTGCAATGCACAAACATATTCAAAATACATATCATTAAGGACTTATTATTAAGAAAAGTTTGTGTGTGTGTTTAGGAATGTGGGGGGTTTCGTTTCTCCTTTGAGGCTGCTCACGTGACTCTGGAATTTCTTGTCGTAAATAATTTAAATCCAGCCAGGCTGGCAACAGGCCAGGCATTTAGTGTAAAAAGGTTTCATTTTATATGCCTGAATTTAACCCATGAATCGATGACCTGCATATGTTACATCTCCCCCTTTTCGTCGGATGAAGTCCCTGTGTGGACATCATCGGATGGCAATCATCAGGATGGGCAGATGACAGGTGAATCATGATGGTCATGTAGCAGGTGGATCATGATGGCAGGTGGTTCCTGGAGCTGAGGATTCAGCTTGATGAGGTTCGGTGTTGTCTTTGACTTGGCACCCCCTATCCGGGGATTCCATCTGAGACCTCCAGCCACAGTTGTCGTGAGTTTGGCTATAGAGGTTTGCATCTCGTTGAGTATCCTTTATAGGATGAAGGTCACGCCAAGGGTCAGGGCGGGACCAATAACAGTGGAGATGCACTGTGCAGTGTCGGCAGCAGTCCAGGCTCGGACCGCAGATGACTGGTTCAGAACGGGCTGTCGAGACAGTGCTTGGAGGGCTGTGTCTACGGGAGTAATGTCAATGTGTTGGGTGGCACCTTTAAGTACTGGGTCAAGCAGGTTGACACGGGTGGTGGTTTCATGCTGGTCATTGGTCAGTGTAGCTGAGCACACAGGAGTGTTGACGAGCCATCTGTCACCTACAATCTCTGCTAGCTTTTCTGTGACTTGTGTACGAGGCTTGGCTTCGACAGGGCAGCGTGTGTCGCTGACCAGGGGTTGCCACCCGCAGATTCCTTCAGCGTTGTGTTTGAAGAAGGGTTTGCTAAGGCAGAGATAATGAATGTCTTTGGTCAAAGTACACATGTGCAGGTTTGGGGCCAGGTACAGCTGTGTGTCGCTGTCGTGGTAGGGCAGCACATCTGGAATGTGTGTCTTGGTGTGGGTGTTGCTTTTCCACATCCTGACACTGACAATGTCTTTAGGTCTGTAGACTTGGCTTGACTCGCTGATGGGTTGGTTCAGGAGCACATTCACTTCTCTCTGTTTGGGGTTGACGTGCAGTAGGATGGCACTATCCAGAGAGTTGGCCAGGTGTATTTGTAGCAGGTCAGCTGGCGTGGTGATGGCGTAAGCCAGCACAGTTAGCACAAGGCTTAAGGGTATCATGTATGGTGGGGTTCTACCCATGGTTAGGCTGTCATTGGAGGAGCTAACCTCCCACAGCATGTCTGTCGTTAATGCTGTGACCAGCTGAGTCTGAGTAAAGTCATTTTGGAACATAGTAAACAGCGGTTTCATGGAGTTTACGGTCTGGTTTGCTGCATTGACACTGGATATACCAATGTTAAATGTTCTGGCGGCAGCAGTGGCTCTGGGCAAAGCTCCCGGGAACTGTTTGGAGCAGTGGTGGTGTCCACTTAACTCCATTTGTGTAAAAGTCACTTTCTCATTTTGGCTCAATATATGTTTGACATCGGTCTCAGTGTGAGTGAGGGAGTCCTCTCTCCATCGGACCCCTGTCCAGCTGTATTGGGTTACAGTGCTGGGGTAGTGTGCCCTGTCGTCAGTGATCAGGAGTCTCGGTGGTTCTCTCGGTGGCAGCTGTCCTCTCTTTGGCTGACAGCATAGCACGGCAAACCACAGCAGCATCCTAGTACAGATAATAGGGAGAGAGAGAGAGAAAGGGGAGGAAGAAACAAGCGAGGGCTGTCTTTGGTTGGACAGGGCAGCCTCTTTGCTTAATGGGCGGCGACTGGGTTTAGCTCGCCCTGGCCCATGTTTTGCCACATCTTGCTGCTGGCATGACGCTTGCTTCTGTGTCTTGTCAGTGGCTCTGGTGCTGTGTGGTGCAGCACATGCTGTGTCATGGAAATATATTGGCATTTTCCCCCTTTTGCTCCGTGGTATTACAAGCCCTGGCATTGTGATGTCAGACGGTGCACAACCCACAATGTTGTTCTGTGCACGCAGCATGTCCTTTGTATCATGCAGTGGTCTGGGGCGTTGGTTGTCAGTGACTGTAGACTGGTCGCCAGGGTGGATGGAGGGGTCTGAGAGGTGGTAAAGCAAAGTCATTATGGAGGTTTCAGAAGCCCGCATGTCCGCTATGTTGGTCTGTGTAGACAACGGAGCCAGCGCAAGCGATTCTGAGGTAGGGAGTTTAGATAGTTCTTATGCTGTGTGTATTCACTTCAAACTTGAATGTGGGTGGGTGGGTTGGGAGTGACCACAGAATGTTGTTTAGTGTGCCAGTTTTGGCAAGGGTGTCAGTTTGATCTTTTAAGTCCTTGTCTAGACTTTGTAGCTTCGAGTGTCCTTTTACCTTCTTCCAGTACACAGTCACATTGTGTGTTTTTGTGATGTTGTCACATTGCTGGAACAGGTGTTGGTGTTTGACATGCTTGTTGTTTGCAGTTTTGAAACCATTCTGTTTACAACATGGAAGATGGCACACGAAACTGAGTCTAGCATAGTAAGAGTCTGTACAGGCTTTGTTCAAACAGATGTTGAGGTCAGCTGGTGAGTTGGCATAGTCGAACAGACACCTGTTGAAGGTGAACTGACAGTTGCCAAGTGTTAATGCCAGTTTGTGTTGGTTTTCCGGGTGCACCGGAATGGTCCAGGATCCAGTGGTCACGTCAAGTGTAGGGAGGATTGTGGATCCTCTGATTCGGGGCATTTTTTGTTCCAGCTGGGTCTTGTGCCATCGTGACAGCGGCACCTGTTGATTCAGTTTCCTGTAGTCACTGGTGGGTCGCCACTCGCAGTTAATTTTGAGGGCGGGCAGGATGAGGGCTGAGTAGGTGCTGTTGCATGGATAAATGACACCTTTCTCCAGCATAGATTCGATGATCTCCTGCACTGGTTTGTGTGAGGCGATGGGAATCTTGTACTGTTTGACAGAAGTGGGAGGAGCATCAGGGTGCGTAGGTATGTGCACCGTTTGTAGGTTGGTAATACCACAGTCTAAAAAGTCTTTGACACAGGATTCTTTGATCTTATAAAAAACTTCGCTCACCGACATGACCGATGTGATGGCGACGAATTTGAAGGGTGTAGTGAACAATGTGTTGTTTGTACTCCCTTCAGGTATCTGTGCAGGTGGAATGGGCTCAATGACAGGTAGTACAAGTTCAAAGTCATTCACTAGCCATCCCAGCCGGTAGGCCTTGGGAATGTTTATGTCTGTTGCCGTGCTGTTGTTGCACAGGATGTAGACTATACAAGATGACACTTCAGTGAGGGGTGTGGCTTCAAGTGTGAGTCTGAGTTCCACACATTTAGGTGAGGATTGGAAGAAACCCAGCATGTGGTTTAAGGTTTGACCACATTGCGATTGAGCTGAACAGCGACCCCTTTGGTGTAAGCTGGTACCACTGTACCCTGTTCGTTGACTAAGGTGCAGGGGCTTGAATTTGAACTTGAGCCACGGCTGGCTGCTGGGGTTCCTGTGACCTCTGTGACCTGACAGTCTAGCTCTGTGGGAGTTTCCGTGACCTCTGTTACCTGACAGTCTGGCTCTGGCAACCTGTGTGGCTGGAGGGAAAGAGGTTCTCGCACTTGAGCAAAGTCTTTTGCTGTTTGAAGCACCTTGTGATGTGACAGTTAGCTCTGTGGTCTGTGGATGATGAGCAGTGTTCTGGGTGCTTGGCTCATACAGGTGGCAGTTAGACAGGGTGTTGGTTTCAGTTCTTATGCTTAGATATACGATGTCTGGTTTAACATCCTTGTCTTTCTTGCGAGTTTTCATGTAAAGAAGCCCTTTCAGCATCCTCAGGATCTCTGTTGTCTCAGACGTGGCTGCCCTGTGTTTTTCTGATGTGGGTTTAGGATTGAGCTTACCAATGTCATGTCGAGAGTGATTCCACTGCCGGCTGTGGGGGCTTTGTGTCCTGGACAGTGGGGATCGGCACTTTTTGGGTCGCTGGTCCCAGCATCGTTCAGAGTGATCGCTCTGGTGCTTTGGACGAGCACCACCACGATTGTGTTGCCCTCTGCTGGCTTGGAACGGTATTGACTCTCTGTAAAAAGGTCTGTGACTGTGGTGTTGAAGGGCTCCCTCTAGGGTTAACTCCAAGCAGTGCTCAGAGACAGTTTTTGGGGTTTTTCACAGTCTTTTCATAAATAGATTTTTGCTTGGTGCAAGCTTTGTGGGATAAGTTCCGTAACTCTTGTGTAGTCATGTTACGCGGACACGCTGGGACTCTGAGATGAAAACTCCAACTGTCATGTAGGTTTCGGAGGAACAGAGTTTTTAAGTGCACATCCTGTTCCATACCTGGTTCGTTGCATGCTCTGAAGTAGGCTTTTTGTAGCTGACTATAGAAAGTCTGTGGGTTTTCAAGTCGGCCCTGTTTGAGGTCCATAGCAATAAGGAGCCCATGATCTGAGTCTGGATCAGAGAATTCAAGAATCAAAGTCTGTAGCAGTTGCTGGTAGTACGCTTTGACAGTCTCTGGTTGACGATCCAGAAAACAATGCACATCACGCTGGACGTGATTCTTAAGATACAATGTGTTCACATCTGTCACGTTGGTGACAGTTCGCAAATGAAAGTCAATGTCTTGTAAAGAAGCATGAACGTCATGTCCTCCTGCAGGATCTGGCTTGAACGTAGGGATGCTTCTGGCTAGCTTGTCAAGTTCTCTGTGAGCCGTGCAGGGTTTAGTGGCATGCTTTCTCTGGAAGGGTTCTCCCCCCTCCGTTGTTGACAGGTGTTCTTGTAAGCTGGCTGGTGATTTCTTGAGTCGTGAGCTTACACCCCCTTTTTCAGCTCTGGGTTCTTGGCTAAAAGGGTTGGAGTGGCTGGCTGGGAGAAACTTTGTGGTGTGCGTTTCTCTGATGCAGCCACTCTGTAATCTGTGAGATTGTCTCAGTTCTGTGTGAACAGTGTCAAGCTCATCTTTGAGCTCGTCTCTCTGCAGAGTAAGCTCGTTGATTTTAGCTTGGGCCGCTTGCAAGTGTGTTTTGCAGGCCCAGGTTTTATAGTCTCTTTCAGTTCAGTCTCTGCTCTTTTTAGGAGAGTGTCACCTTGCTGGAGTTTTTTGTTGAGTTCTTTTCTGGCTTCTTTCTCCAGCTGTTCTCTTTGATCTGTGTTGAGGCGAAGATCTTGCAGGGCATTGTGAAGTCATTCTACTTCTTTCTGTAGCTCTGGATCTGTGTTGTCCTCTTTCTCGTGCTGGTTCTGGGTCTCGAGGATCAAGGCGACTCTGGGTTGGGGCCTGGTCCTTCCAGGCCTCCTCCGCTTGAAGCATTGCTGCTTGCTGTTCAAGGTCGATGTTGCTCCGTTCACCGAGCTGTGCCTGGGCGACAAGAATGTGAACTAGGCTTCCGAGGATCCTGGCGAGTTCTTTGTAGTAGTCGCTTTGGGTTGGATCATGTGCCATCAGTTCATCTAGCTCAGTGTCTAGTTGCTCTGGGTGCTGCAGGTTACTGGCGTCCTTGGGCAGGAAGGGGGTCATCATTGCTTTCAACCATGTCGAGAGGTGGCCCCCGTGGACTGCTGGGCTAGATGACTGGAACATCCTGACTCCCTGTCGGTTAGAGAAGCACAGCACACACACAAAAAGACCAATGCAAGTTCGTTCTACGGTTAACGAGCTATATTCAAACGGGCTGTGTTTTTTTGGACTAATTGATGCAAACAGTCAGACAGTTCAGTAGCCAATTAACTTGGGTCAACGAAGGACCTGAAATGGAGATTTAACAGGCAGTAGCCTGGCAGGTCACGTGATGACACCGGCTGCTGGTTGTTGCTCTACTATTTAGCTTCCTTGGTGGCTCTCACAGGTTACTGCCTCTATGTGAAATGAAAGAAACAAATCACAACAGAACAGAGGATAGATAAAGATAAAAGTGAAACAACACTTGAAATGAGATAAAAACAATAGAAACACAATGTGTTAGTGGGAATAAGGAGGCCTAAGCCTACTGCTAGGTTTTAAGATAGGGCCAACAGGTGAGTGGGGCTATCTGGGTAGGAAACCTAGAAAGATGGGGTGGCTTGAAGAAGCAAATGGGTCAAACACTTAAAATATATCCGGGGGAATATCTAATATTCTGTGGCTTATAATTAGTGGATGGGTTTTATCACATTTGGTTCACCTGGGTGAATTGAGGCCATTCAGGTGGAAACCAGTGGCTCGGTCAACCTCTCCGGCGCTCCCCAAACACTCAACCGCAGTGTCCCTGGCCCTCCGTTACGCTGGCGCTGCGCCCTCTCAAACAGCTTGTGACTTTTAACACAACTGGGCAACACCAAGATGTCAACCGCCAGACAGCACTACAAAATTGGGCTGTTCCCTAGAATGTTCCCTGATTTTGCTCGGCCAGTGAATACTTATTTGTTATTGCATTGTACTAGATGAATTTCTTTAAAAAGGGCAATTGTCCAAATTTCAAGGTGCTGTAACCAATACCACTGCCTTTTTGTGAGACGTACAAAACCACATCAAAACTATCCATTGATAACCATGTAGAGAATCATCTAAAACTGGCAGTACATCATGATGGTGAGTATAATTACACCTCTACTAATTTTATTTTGCTTTATAATATTTGATCAGAGTAATGCATGTCATATGGGTGAACCCCCCCCCCCCCCCCCAGATTTTGATTAAGTGCAATTCACACTGTAGAGAAAATACACATTTTCACTGCTGTTACTGTCCTGCTACAGTAATAAGAAATGTGCAGTTAATTACTCATCTTAAAAAATGTAAACAAAAGTTGGCTCTTCCTGGCCAGGAAGCTCAATATCCATTCCTGCATAGCCCAGCATCCACTTCTCCACTTTCTACTATTTCTTGGGCAAGTCCCTTATGTCAACCTTTGCAACCTGTAATGTCATTATAAACACCACACTTGCAAAATCTCACTTCACTTAATAAATACAGTTGGATAAAGATATTTTGTCTCTTTTCAGACCCCAGCCAATGTTCAGTGATCGACATGGCAGCCCTACGAAATGTGCTTGCTGTATGCATCCACAAAGCAGTGACCAAATAAAGATGGTATGTTGAATTGTTTTGCATTTTTATGCAAAGTGTATAATCACACTTACACTTGTTTTCGTTTTTCTAGATAAAAAATGCTTTAAATGAAAAGGAATCACGACAACAATTTTTGGCTCAAGTGGGAGCAATAATTCTGAACAGATCAGAATTTATTACCTTGGGACATCCCAATGATGTTGAAGGCACTGTGAGTATAATCACATGCAATATCATGCTTTTTTTTTAATAGGTGTATATTAAATTTGGTTTCTCTCAAATTATTATAGATTTTGAATGCCTGCCTATCAATGGTTAGAGATATTGCTGATTTAAAGGTAATATTTTATATATATCTTTTGTGTAGAACTGTTTTTTTTGGAGTGAGAAAGTGTGCACAAGTGATCCTTTATTAATAATGTATATTTGATATATTAATTGTGTGTTATATATATATATATATATATATATATATATATATATATATATATATATATATATAATTTAAATGGTATCTAACAGAACATAAAGGTCCATTGTTTTAGCTCATATGTGACAGTGACATTAACTAGGTTCATTTTAAGTGGCATTTAAAAATGTTTGTCGTCTGCATAATGACCATATAGCAGAATGTGACTTAATCTTACTGCCTTCCTGGACATCGAACCATTGGATGATATGTGTAAGTCTATTGGGTTTAAATGATCAGTACTCCTTAATGCTAGTAACACTGAGATATTTTGACAATACTAACAGTTGTATCTTCTAAGAATCATTTAATAGAACCAATTTTACAGATCATGAAACCAAAAAGCAGAGAGATGTATTTTCTTGATTCACTGCACGGCACTGACTTCAGCGATTGTCGTTACATTGATCCCTACAGGTTTTTTTCAGAAAAAATATTAAGAGTTCAAAGGAAGTTTGGGATTATGGTAGTTCTGTTTTGTGCCATACATCCTTTTGCATGCATTTTGTTTTTTGTTTTATGGCTCATTTATCATTGATGCTTAAACTATTTAAATCTACTTTATCGCTGGAATTATATTTTATTGTTCAAAGAAAAAATTCTTTAAACAATGATATATTAGCCAATAATTTGTTTGGGGTTGTTCCAGCTGGTCTGTTTATTAGTATTTCATTATTATTTTTATTCCATTTTTGTTTTAATTGTTGTTGTTTAAATGCTTTGTAGAGTACTTGCACAGAAACTAAATCCTGGGCCGTGGAAAGAGTATGGACGTAATGATCTCAACGTAAGCAGTTTTCTTGTTCCCATCACTAAATTCCATTTTAGATATTCAACCATGCAACAATGTTTGTTTTTAAATATTTATAACATGTTTATTTCAACAGGGTGCTCCAAGGCAGAACTGGTCAAATAATTGTGGAGTGTTTGTGTTGATGGTAGGAAGAATTGTTTAACAATAAGTAAGGTTTATATTCCTTGATAGCTTTGTCAGATTTCTGTCTTTCTTTGTTAATACATTTTTTAGTTTATGAGCAAAATCAATAACCAACAAACTTAAGATATTGATACAGTCAAACCACACCATTTAATTAAAGTTCATTACTATTGTTTTTGTATGTTTTCGTGTAACTTACTGTTAATGTTACAGTACACACACTTTGGGGAAAAGGTTTATTCTCAAAGGGTGATTGTGATTTACATGAAGCATGTTTTCCAGTCTGACATGGCTGCAGTAAGGAGATGGTGGTGCTTGCTCCTGCTAACAAATTATCCTGTGAA
This sequence comes from Carassius gibelio, assembly GCF_023724105.1. NCBI lineage: Eukaryota > Metazoa > Chordata > Actinopteri > Cypriniformes > Cyprinidae > Carassius > Carassius gibelio. The sequence goes on from NC_068398.1 coordinate 39,385,663, forward strand.
GTAAGCCTATTTTCAAGTTCTTCCAATAAATAAAACATATTTATCAGTAGTAGTTGGTGATGGAGGAGTAAAAGTAGCAGTTTTTTATCCTCTCTCTAATAATGTTAATTTGCACAGTATTTGGTTATTTATTATATATTTTTTAAAACCTGTGTGGAGTAAATATTTTTTTTATATTTATATTTTTTTAATGTAATTTAAGATCAGATGCTGAAAGAAAGCTACTCAGAAAAAGGCGCAAAGAAATGAAAACAGTTATAACTTTATAACCTTTATACTCTATACCAGGGGTGGGGAACCTTTTTTCTATCAAGGGCCATTTACACTTTTCTAACATCCTTCAAGGGCCATACTAAATTATTGAACATATATATCACTAACCTCTCTAATGCGATGGTTGGAACTGCTTCTCTTTGGCCAGGCGTCTGATGTCAGATGGCAGTGATGACGAAGCTACTCGCAGCTGGTTTTCCAAGTTTGGATCAGTCAGTCTTGAGCGGAATCGAGTCTTTGCAAGAGTCAGTTTTGAAAAGAACTGTTCACAGCAGTAGGTCGTCCCAAACAGAGATGCAAACTTCAGCGCATGTCACCTCAGAATGGGAAAATCTTCACAACGTACATACAGTTTATAGAACTCAAGCAGAGGGAGGTTGTTGTACTTTGCTTTGAGCTCGTCATTGCTTTGTAGCTCAATTATTTCATGTTGTAGGTTGTCAGGCACGTCAGATGGTTCCACATTAAATGGCGCAGCAAAAATCTTTAGTTCATTTTGTTTACTTTTCATGTCCTGAAACCTCTCTTCAAATGCCTGAAGCAGTATTGCACACTCACCAGCATACTCATCTGTCATAGCAGGCTTTTGTTCTTGTAGAGTAGGAAAATGCACAATGTTACCCTGTTCTAGTTGAAATTGCCACAGCTTTAATTTCGCCTCAAATTATTTCACGTTTGAAAGCAGAGAGCTGAGAAGCTGGTTCGGACCTTGGAGTTTGACGTTCAGTTCTGACAGGTGCTTGGTTATGTCCACCATAAAGGCCAAATCACACAGCCACTTGTCATCACTGAGTTCCACAACAGGTTTTCCCTTAATCTCCATGAATTGTTTTACTTCTTCCCTCAAATTGTAAAAGCGTGCGAGCATATCTGCACGACTCAGCCATCGCACCTCACAATGGTAAACCAGATCTCCATACTCAGACTCGAGATCACTCAGTAACTCTTTGAACTGGCGGCTGTTTAGCCCTCTGCTTTTGATGAAGTTTATGGTGGAAACGACAGTTGTCATTACACTGTGAAGCTTCAGGGAATGTGCACAAAGACTATCTTGATGTATGATACAGTGGCATACAACTAAATCACTTGGATCAAGCCTGAGACAACTCATTTCTTTTTTGACCAATGCAGTTAGTCCCTTTTGCGGGCCAAGCATGGCAGGAGCTCCATCTGTGGCAAGGCCACTTAACTTTTCAAATGGTAATTCAAATTTGTTCATTGCCAAAACAACTTGCTCAAACAAATCCTCACCTTTGGTAGTGGCTTGCAAAGACAGCAATTATTCTGTCGTTTCAAACTCGGCGGTAATTCCACGCACAAAGATGGCTAGTTGGGCGGTATTCATTAGGTCTGTTGTTTCATCGCAGGCCAGAGAGAAAAAAATGATTTTTTTTGCGGTGTCATTCAGTGTTGTTTCAATGTCTTGCACCATATCAATAATTCGTTCTGCGACAGTTCTTCGAGATAAACTGACACTTTGGAAGAGTTTTAATTTGTCTGGTGCTAGCAGCTCCGCAGCGGCAACAAGACACTCTTTCACGAACTCTCCTTCTGAATGAGGTCGCAGTTTCTTAGCTATTAGCTCACTCACCACAAAACTTGTATGAATAACATTCTCTCTGTCAGAATGTGGTCTTGTGAAAACTGCTTGTTGTGCATCCAAACTCCGCCGAAGACTGTTAACTTTATCCAAGCGCATTTGTCCTTGCAACGCATTCAGTTTAGCATGCTTTGAGCTGTAATGACGCTCGAGATTGGCTTTTTTCATCACTGCAAGCGCATCCCCACAAACTAGACAGACTGGCTTGCCTTTGACTTCAACAAAAAAATAATAATTTGTCCATTTTTCTTGAAAAGCACGACATTCTGCTTTTTTTTTCTTGCCTGTAGCCATGATTTTTATCAGTGACGACAACTGTGAATGTTACGTGCATATTGCGTGTTCACGCAGACTGTGCCCCGGACAGGCAAACCTGTTTTACATTATTATATATTATCTATAATGTTATATTTCTATTTTTATTATATATGTTTTTTCATTTACTATCACAGGAAAAATAATTGCTGTCCCTGCTCTATACTTTATACTTTATAACCTACTAAAATAGGTTTGTAACAACTGATCTGAGGACTGAAGATAAAATGTTCAAGTTCCTTTTTCCATAAATTATGTATTGGTTTGAACTCTCTCTTCTTCCTTTGTTCTTTCTTTCTTTCTTTAGCAGATTGGAAAAGGAAGCTGAAGCTGATTACATAATTAAGTGAAATGACCCAGAAGTTACCCGCATGCGCAGAAGAGTACTCAACGGTGAACGACGTCACTCGTTGTTTGCGGAAGTAGCTAACGGTAACAATGGATGCCAACAACAGTGTTGTCAACAGCGGAGCTCTTTTTGCATTATTAAATTTATTTTCACAAAGGAGCCAGCACAATTACAATCTTCTCATTTTAAGAAGAAAATTAAAAAAGGAGGAGAGCAAGGTTTTTGGCCATGGCGTTTTGTAGAGCAGTGTTAGCAACGTCGGTACAGAGAAACGTGTGGGTGTGGAGTCGCAGGCAGGAGTGGTGGGATACTGATGTGAGTGGCTTCACTGATACAGAATGTATCAGTAACTTTCGAATGACCAGATCACAAACTGGGCTGTCACAATAATTACAATATCGTTCAACATTTAGTACTTTTTGACCTCAATGTTTTTCTGTACATATATTTGTTAGTTAGTTTCTGTGTCATTACAAGCTCTTCAATATTTTAATAGTTCAATATATTGAAATCGGTTTTAAAGATCTTGCATCACTTTTTTGATGATGTTGCTTGACTTGTGTGTAAAAAATTAAACTTGAACTTCATGCTTTTAAAAGCCATTCTATGAGATGTTTCATGTGTAGTTTTTAAGTGAGTTGCTTTGCATTAAGTGTTAGATGTATAAAAAAAAATGAATTAAATGAAAATAAATTTTATTTAGGCCTATTCTAGGATTGCATGGGATGCCGGAGCCTATTTCAATGCACAATTGACACAAATAAAATGAAATAACCTCTTTTTGCATTATTAAATTTATTTTCACAAAGGAGCCAGCACAATTACAATCTTCTCATTTTAAGAAGAAAATTAAAAAAGGAGGAGAGCAAGGTTTTTGGCCATGGCGTTTTGTAGAGCAGTGTTAGCAACGTCGGTACAGAGAAACGTGTGGGTGTGGAGTCGCAGGCAGGAGTGGTGGGATACTGATGTGAGTGGCTTCACTGATACAGAATGTATCAGTAACTTTCGAATGACCAGATCCACCTTCGATTATGTTTGTGAGCGCCTGCGATCAACTCTGTCACGAGAAAAGACAAGTCTGCGGCGGCCCATAACAGTGCAGAAAAGCGTTGGAGTTGGAGTGTATTGGCTAGCAACAGGTGCGTGCTATCGTACGATAGCTAACTTGTTCGGCATAGCCAAGTCTACAGTCTGCTCCATTGTACACGAGTTCTGCGAAGCAGTTCGCCGTGTCCTCATGCCCCAGTACATAAAACTGCCCAAAGGGGATGACCTACAAGAGGTCATTGAAGGCTTCCAGCAGAGATGGGGTTTCCCGCAGTGTGGAGGAGCTATTGATGGGAGTCATATCCCCATCATTGCTCCAGAGGATAACCACGCAGAGTATTTCAACCGCAAAGGGTGGCACTCAGTTCTGCTCCAGGGTGTCGTGGATCATCGGTTTTGGTAAGATAATATAGATATTGTATTTTTATAATGGTTTAAAAGTACTGTACTTGCCTCACTTTCTTTTGATAGAACCATACATCTGCAAGAATATTATCCTTGAAAATACTGTACATAGGACACTGTACACTGTTCAGTAATTTAACACTGTCTTCCAACAGCTTCACCAACATCTATGCTGGATGGCCAGGGAGTGTTCATGATGCGAGGGTACTCCGGAATTCCCATGTGTACTCACTCGCAGAGAGGGGAGCTTTTTCCACCAGTGAGTAATCTAGTAATAGTGATTTATAACGTATACAATGTCTTTAATTATTTTGATTTTTTTGTGTTTTTAAATCTTAAGGACTCTGAGGAGATAATGGGCGTTCAAGTGCCAATCATGCTGCTCGGTGACCCGGCTTTTCCCTTTCGAAGCTGGCTGTTAAAAGGATACTGTGACACAGGGACCCTGACAGCTGAGCAGAAGTACTTCAATGAGCGCCACAGCAGAGCCAGGATGACTGTGGAGTCCGCTTTCAGCTTACTGAAGGGCCGGTGGAGGTGCCTTTGCTAAATGGCTGGATGTGGATGTTTCCCTCGTCCCCACCATAATCAGTGCATGTTGCACACTCCAAAACGTGTGTGAAATGCACAGGGAGAATTATGAAAGGCTGGTGGAACTGTTCCTCATGTTGAGAGATGGGCTGAAGGAGGGGGATTTGTAGATGTGCAGCCATCAAGAGTCAGAGAAGCACTGACTCAGCTTTTTCTTAGCCAACGTTGAGCCACAAACTGGGCTGTCACAATAATTACAATATCGTTCAACATTTAGTACTTTTTGACCTCAATGTTTTTCTGTACATATATTTGTTAGTTAGTTTCTGTGTCATTACAAGCTCTTCAATATTTTAATAGTTCAATATATTGAAATCGGTTTTAAAGATCTTGCATCACTTTTTTGATGATGTTGCTTGACTTGTGTGTAAAAAATTAAACTTGAACTTCATGCTTTTAAAAGCCATTCTATGAGATGTTTCATGTGTAGTTTTTAAGTGAGTTGCTTTGCATTTAGTGTTAGATGTATAAAAAAAAATGAATTAAATGAAAATAAATTTTATTTAGGCCTATTCTAGGATTGCATGGGATGCCGGAGCCTATTTCAATGCACAATTGACACAAATAAAATGAAATAACCTCAGGAAATGTATGACTTTATTTAAACATTTAAGTCAAATTATCCAACAAATCACAGTTCAGGAAAATGATTTCACAGGAAAATCACATAAGTTAAAAAAAAAAAAAAAAAATCTTTTTGCATTTTACTGTAATATGTACCTGTTATCTTGACAGGCCTAACCACAAACTATTTATTTGTTTAGTTTTGTGCTCCTTTGCTGAATTGTAACCATAGCTGCAATACGTTTTTAAATAACATTTTCAATACTGCTATTGCGGTTTCCTTTTTATTAAGAGAAAACAGTGTGGCTATAATAGTGCAAACAAATACATTGCAACATATTAAATTTTCCATCAACAAATGAAAATAACCTTGCATATCAATAACCTTCACATTTCAACCTGAACATTGTGCAAAACTGCTACATTAACTGGCATTAATGTTTTAGAACCATTCATAAAATTGTAAAGCGGGTTTCATCATCTTTAGACTGGAAAGGTGGATGATGAACCTCGTTTTCGAAAGCCTGTTTATCCTGAGTATTTGCCAGTGCCTGGAAAAAAGACTGAGTGAGATGAGGATGTGGATGAGTATTATTGAAGGGCAGTGGTTGATTTAAATCTTGAAAAAAGGGCAGGGGCTGGGTGGGAGATGGAGAGGAAGCCACAGGAAACCGTGTGGAATGATGAGTAGGAGGACGAATTGAGTTGTAAATCTGAGAGGGCTGAATTGGTGCTTGGTAGAAAGGTGGCTGTGGAGGCTGGATTGATCTCTCCATAAACTGAGATATCATGGCGAACATTTTACGATCATGCTCATGCTGAGCTGCTTGCATCTTCAACAAAAGATCTGTGTCGTCATCTTTAAGGGCACTGGTAATCTTGTCAGCAAACACCTCCAGCGTTGCCTCCATCTTTGATTTTCTTTTTCTGCTCTTGGCAGTAGTAGCTGTAAATAAAAAAAAATAATCAGATCAAAATAAGGATTACCATATATTTTTTTTTTTTATTAGTATAACAGTAAAAACGCCAAGCATTCCAGTTTATATCTAGTAATAATTATGATTATTTATGGCCATTTATAAACAATACTAAGCTGTTCAGGAGTGGAAGGCAGTTCAACGTTTAATTCAAACAAATTAATTTCATATCACATGTTTTGCCATCACTTTTTGACTTTTTTTATGATCACTCGTCTGTCAATTTTTGTTGCACTTTCATCATATTTGTTATTTCTTTTTGTCACGTTTTCATCACTTTTTTGTCATTTTTTTGTTGCATTTTCGTAACATTTTTGTTGCTCTTTTTTCCAAGAAGCTTTTAGATTTGGGTAATGACAAACTGTAGAAAATGTATTCGGTTCAGGTGGGGGTTAAGAGGTTAATGGAGTTGGAAAACGATCAAAATACAGCCAAGAACCTACAAGCAGTGGGTGTGGAAGATGCATGGCTGTTCACAGATGTCTCTTCACTTGCTGCAGAACTTTCATCGGAGGTAGAGGTAGAAGGCGAAAGAGCTACAAGGGTCCCATCACCTGTGTATGCATTTAACAAACTGTCACACATCGTATTTCAATGTTATAAAGTTAAGTCACAGTAGGTATAGGCCATGTGCAAATAACCCACCTGTATCACCGCAAGAGCGACTAGCCAGGCTGGCCGTGACAGCTGTGGGACCTGGGCTCTCCTCCTCTGGCTCTGACAACAGTTCTAGTGGCTGAACGCTGGGCTTATCCCCCAAAATGCGGTCCAGCTCTTCGTAAAATGGACAGGTGATACGTTGACGGCCACTTCATTTGTTCCAGGCTTTAACCTCCTTGTATTTGGCACGGAGGCTTTTTATTTTCCGCTGGCATTGGAGCCAGGATCGTCTGTACCCACGCTCGGCCATTTCGCTGGAAATTTTTTCAAAAACCGCCCGGTTGCGATATGAGCCCTCGAGTTTGGCCTGAATAGAGCTGTCACCCCAAATATTAATCAAATCGGTGACCTCGCTTCCCTTCCACTGACTAGTCTCAGCAGCATCGTCTGCCATGGTTGCTGTTTATGTTCTCGTTCCCGTCTACTTCAACGCAGAATTATGACGTTTGTAGCGTATCAATGACGTGCGGGTCGGATACATGTGGCCTGGCCATTCAGACGGAGGTCGCATTTCAAAAGATCGGATACGTATTGGATTCAGGACCACATACCCAAGTGGCCTGGGTCACATTTGAAAAGATTGGATCTGTGTCGTTCAGACTGTCATGAAAAGATTAGATACAGGTCACATAGGTGCAAAAAAATCAGAATTGGGTCGTTGCAGCCTACAGTGTGAACGTAGCTTAAGAGGAATCTTATATATATATATATATATATATATATATATATATATATATATATATATATATATATATATATATATATATAGCACTTTTGTTTATTTTGACATCTGACAAGTTTTTTTTTTCTTGGTGCTGTTATGCTGTTAGAATTTTCCCCGTGAATGTGTACTGGTATTTTAGGTTGTATACATACTTTATTGTATTGTACCTTTTAGGATTAAAATTGCAGAGACAATTACTTGACTCATTTTTGCTTCCACTCAACCGCAATTATGACCTGAATAAAATAAAATGGCTTTATTTTAAAATATTCTATATACACACATTTAAAAAATAATACTTGCGGTGTCATTATGCTATTAATTCATCAAATTTAGGTTTAAAATTTATAAAATCATGTAATTTAAAATGTTACTACAACTATTTTGTATGTGTGTAGATAAACTGTTCAGGTTTTGCTGGCGCAGGTGTCCGAGCTCACCCAGCAACTACAACTTCTACGAGTTCCCACTGCGCCGCTCACACCGCCCGTTCCTCCCACACCATCGGAAGCCCCCTCCCAGCCGGAACCACACCTCCCCATTCCGGAGACCTACTCGGGTGAGCCAAACTTTTGTAGAGCTTTCTTAACTCGATGTGATATGCATTTCTCTCTTCAACCTAGAAATTCTCCAATGAACAAGCCAAGGTGGTATTTGTGTTGACCCTGCTCACTGGGAGGGCGGCATTATGGGGAACGACGGTGTGGGAAAATCAAGATCCATGCTGCACCAGACACTCTCCGCCGAGATGAGGTGGGTTTTTGATCAGGCTGTCGCCGGGAGAGAGGCGGCTAGGATGCTAGCTGAATTGCGTCAGGGTGAAAGATCCGTCTCAGACTTTTCCATCGAGTTCCGCACTCTGGCGGTGGAGTGTCGATGGAAAGAGGAGGCGCAGTGGGACATGTTCCTGCATGGGCTGGCTGACCGCGTCCAGAAGGAGATCTACGCCCTGGACCTTCCTACTTCACTCAATGGGCTCATCGAGTTGGCGCTGAGGGTAGATGCACATCTGACATGTGTGAATCTACGGAACCTACCCAGTTCCGCACCTAAAACCCAGACGGACGTGCGAGTCAGTAGCGGGGACGTGCCCAGACCCTCCTATGATCACGAGCCCATGCAGGTAGGGCGAGCTCGGCTTTCCCGGGAGGAGAAGAAGAGGCGGAGGTCCCTGGGCCTGTGCCTCTACTGTGGGGGACCGGTCATCACGCCTACATCTGTCCGGTAAAAGGCCAAGCCTGGTAGTACGTATGAGGCTACTATCAGGTGGGATCTCCGCCGAGAAGACCTCATCATCATCTACGCTCCTCCCGGTAAGACTAAGATGGTCAGCACAGATTCACGACTGTCGAGCACTTCTAGACTCCGGGGCTGAAGGTAATTTCATGGACAATACACTAGCATGAAGACTTCACATTCCCTTTAGACCCCTCAAGCACCACATCACGGTTCACGCCCTCAATGGACATAGACTACCGGTCATCTCTCACTTCACTGAAGACATCACTCTCATCACATCAGGCAACATCTCAGAAACCATTTCCTTCTACATCCTTGACTCTCCTCTTGCACCAGAGTCCTCTGTCACCCCTGGCTCCTCCTGCACAACCCCAAAATAGACTGGCAATTAAGTTTCATCCTGGCCTGGAGTAACAAATGTCAAGAGTCTTGTCTAGTGTCTGCTTGTCCGTCTGTTTCTATGTCTGTGTTTCAGGAGGAGGCAGTGGATTTGTCTAACGTGCCCGCGGAGTACCTCCACCTGAAGGAAGTGTTCAGTAAGTCTCGTCCTGCTTCTCTCCCTCCGCATCGTCCCTATGACTGTGTCATAGATTTACTGTCAGTGTAACAGATATGCAGGTCAGCGATTCATGGGTTAAATTCTGTTTTATAAATTCAGACTGTTGGTACTAAATGCCAGCCTGGCTGGACTTAAACTATTTACGATGCCCATGCGAGCTTCAAAGAAGAAACGAAAACCCCCAACCCAAATTCTTCCAACACTGGAGACAAAGGAACTTTTCGTATAAGTTCCTTACTTTCATTTTATTATTAATATGCATTTTAATTATGTTTATGGATTGCATAAAATGGTTAATCCTTGTTATGTGAAGAGTATAAGTTGCAAGCTTATACTTTAGGAAATGTCTTTCCTCACTTTAACTTCCTCAAAGAGAGCCATGCTTCTGCAACCCCCACTTTTGCAGGTCGTAAAGTTTACGACCACACAGGACAGGAGAGAAGCCAAGTCACTGGCTTCTTTTGAACAATGCATTCTATGGAATGTATTCATTAACTTTCTGTTTTCATGTTTTATAAATGTATTACGTATTCCCTTTTGGTACATTTAGATGTTTCCCAACATCTGCAGTGTTATCATGTGTTAAACAAATCTTTAAATGTGTAATTCGATCTAAAAATTAGATCTTTGGTCATATATATATTATGTCTAGTCTTGTTCTAATCGTCATGCTTTGACAGACCCATTTATCTAGAGCAAAGTAATGAAAAATGTATTTAATCTGGAATAATGAACTTGCTTTAATATTCCTGATGAAATCGGACAGGCCCTAAATCATCAGGGGTTTGTCTCAACCGAGACAAAGGAACTTTCCCTCCGCTTCAGATCGCGGACATTCATTGGATGCTCCCTCGAAAATGGGCGTGAACTATTTCAAGCTATAAGAATTGACCAAACAAGGTCCACCTGCTCTTTCTTTTGCTTCTTCCTCTTCCCCGTTCTCGGATACGCTGCTCTCCAACGTTGTTTCCGCGCGGCCATAGGCCGCGCTCACAGCGCGAACCCCCTCAGCACAGGGGCTGAGAGAAAAAGCCATTTTAATGGCTCCTTTGGAAGCTTTCGTTTTGTTCGTTTTCTTTTCTTTTCTTTACTAAGTTTATTAAACTATTCGCCTCTCCCACGCAAGGAAGACGAATTCTGGAACAATGTTTGTTGAACCTTTCAAATACCGCGCGAGGACAGAACAAAGGACCACGTGCTCCACGCTCACGCCAAGCGCAGCGTGCACGCGCGTCACATGGCCTCCATTTCATGGCACATGGCTGTTTCAACGCGCAAAGTTCACAAGCTCGACGCCGATCTCACGCCACTCACATGGGACACCTTTTGCAAGTATCACTTTCTCTATGGAGATTTAAATGCTGCTTTAAAGTGTTGTTATGATCTGATTTGTTGTTGGCTTCTAAAAGTTACTGACTATGATTTTCATACCTGAGCTCCTTATGTGATTCCATTCTATTTTCTCTCTCTCTCTCTCTCTCTCTTTCTCTCTCTTTTATTTGGATTCGTTATGTATTGTATAAAGCTTACTGTTTGTATTGTCGTACGCATATTTACTCTGTGTGATTTGTAGTTTGATGTATTACTAGTTTAATTATTAAAAACCCATATATAAAATGATTGACTTTGGACTCCACCCCACTCACATTACGAGTCACTGAAATGTCTGATCTTTAGCTACAAGCTCTAAATTTAGAAACTAAATTTATCATAAGGATAGGATAATATTTTCATGGCCAGAGAATACTTTTCCTTGAATTATAAGGCGTGATAACTTTATTGAAAATTGATAAGTCTACAGTGGTGTGCAGGACATACCACGGTTTGATCTGCAGTAATTTACAGTAAGAGATATCACAATAATTGATATGAAGAATGTAATATTGACATATTAATGAGTAAATTACAGTGCCCTGTGATTAGTATTGGTATTGGCAATTGAGCTATTTTTCATAATCAATAAAATTAAATGTAACTGTCATCTGAGATATATATTAATCAAATTCTTGATTAATTATTCAAATTCCCTATATATCATTTGAGTTAATTACTATGTAAAACTCATTGTTGTTACATATTTTGGTGGAGATAACGCGGGCATTTCAAACTTCGTTTTGTGAGCAATCAATCTGTGTATATGGTTTTTAATAATTTCTGCACGTGCACTATGAAATTATGTAACGTTACTGGTGAGATAAGTCGCAAGACGCGAACTCACTCCTAACTGACTGAGGCAAAAAGCTGGTCAGTAAGCACCTAGGTATTTATAGAAACTTAACAGTATAGTCACTGTTAATTTTAATGAAAGTAATCTGCAGTATAATGTTAAAAGTATCCTGTTAAGAAAGACCAAAATCTTTTTACAGTGAGAACATTTTAATATGAATAATTAAAAGATGAAGAAATCTTTTATCAGTTGCAACATGTAAATCTGAACATGAGCGATGTTCCTCTGATTCAGTAAAAAGGCCTTGTTATTAAATATCGTTATTGAATTCATGGTAAACCACATGATATTCAAAAAAAAAATAAACGATAAAAACTCCTGGTCTAGAATTGGCTTAGCTACCCGATTTTAAACCTAAAACATTTAAATCATAAGTGCTATTTTGATAAATGTCTATTGGAGTCAACAGTTGGAAAATTCCTGTTTTTTGTTACATTTGTGTTTTGGAAGTGAACGGATCCTTCTTCATCCTATGTGAATATATAGCACCTCAGAAATTAAAACTTTCTGTTTGTTACTTGTGATTTTTGATGCAGAAAATCAGCCTGACAAATGATCAGATAAATTCTAAGTCCTATTGAAATTGTAATTCCTCTATCTAAACACTAGAGGGAACGTGTGGGTTAGAAATTTCAGGGTACACCCTGCTTTCTGATTCCAGCTTGCATGAGTGCAAAGCTGCCAACCTGTGGCCATTTCAGATAATGCGCTCTGATTGCTAATTTATAATCCCCTGTGATGTATATTTGAATTGGATGTCTAAATTCTCGATAATTATTAGCATTTACAGCTTTGCTCGTGCGAATATTATTACAGGGAAACAAAAGAATGTTCCCTGCCTTTGACTGTTTACATTTACTTTGAGTTTAGTTCAAACATGATTTGAATTAAAATGTAATTGTTTAATAGTTGAAGTCTAGATGTTTCAGGTCAACCACTGATTGACCCACTTAGAAGGTAAGCCATCTAGTGGCAGTCTCCTGTTAAATCGACTAACAGACCTATGTCTTTTCCATTCTGTTTTGAATTGAATATCCACTTTTACCCTCTTTGATTAATCTCACACTGTTTGATTAATTTCATGATCATTAATGATAACTTACAAGCTATCAATGGTTATTATAGGATATTATTCAGATTTTCCTTTTAATTCTTACATGCTTATTTTAAATTTTGATTTAAACCAGTTTTGAATTTTTAATTTGAATTAAGTTTTCTGCTCAGCAGGTTAAAGACAGAGAAGCAGTACTTTCCCCCCCTTGTGGTGAAAACCAGCTACTCCTTCTCCCTTGTTTCATTACTGTCTTTTAATTTGATGTTTATTATTTTTCTTCTCTCTTTTGACTTAGGTTATTTTGATAATTACCATTATTATAATAATTCCTTTGTTTGTTTTATTTGGTAAAGCTGTTACCTCTCCTCTCTACATATATAGTTACTCAACTGATGTTAAACAAACCAAACCTTAATTAACTTTAAGTTTCCTTTGTTCATCCTTTGTGTATTTGATTGTAGAACTCCCTTGGTGATTGGACAGTCATCTCAGGTTTCCAGTGAGCAAGGCTGCCCGACCGGTGTTACCGATACTGGCTGCGAGTGAAACTCGGTCCCTCTTGTCTCAAGAGACATCAGCAATTTTGGCACTCCAAAGGTTGTGCTAAAAAGTCACAAGCCGTGCTGTCCTGCGACACGCCAGAGTAACGGAGGACCGGGGACACTGCGGTTGTTTGGGGAGCACCGGGGAGGTTGACCAAGCCACTGGTTCCCACCTGAATGACTTCAATTCAACCAGGTGAAACAAAAATGATAAAACCTATCCACTTATTATAAGCCACAGAATATTAGATATTCCCCCGGATATATTTTAAGTGTTCTGACCCTTTTACTTCTTTAAGCCACACCATATTTCTAGGTTTCCTACCCAGATAGCCCACTCACCTGTTGGCCCTATCTTAAAACCTAGCAGTAGGCTTAGGCCTCCTTATTCTCACTAACACGTTGTGTTTCTATTGTTTTCATCTCATTTCAAGTGTTGTGTTTCACTTTGATCTTTTTCTACCACCTGTTCTGTTGTGATTTGTTTCTTTCATTTCACATAGAGACAGTAACCTGGGAGCCACCAACGAAGTTAAATAGTAGAGCGACCACCAGCAGCCGGTGTCATCACACGACCCGCTAGGCTACTGCCTGTCAAATCTCCATTTCAGGTCCTTCGTTGACCCAAGTTAATTGGCTACTTAACTGTCTGACTGTTTGCATCAGTCAGCCCCAAAATTCTCATAAACGGCACAGCCCGTATGAATATAGCTCGTTAAACGTAGAACGAACTTGCATTGGTCTTTTTGTGTGTGTGTGCTGTGCTTCTCTCACCGACAGAGAATCAGGATGTTCCAGGCATCCAGTCCAGCAGTCCACGGGGGCCACCTCTCGACATGGTTGAAAGCAGTGACGACCCCCTTCCTGCCCAAGGATGCCATTAACCTGCAGCACCCAGAGCAACTAGACACCGAGCTAGATGAACTGATGGCACGCGATCCAAACCAAAGCGACTACTACAGAGAACTCGCCAGGATCTTCGGAAGCCCAGTTCCCATTCTCGTCGCCCAGGCACGGCTCAGTGAACGGAGCAACATCGCGGAGGAGGCCTGGAAGGACCAGGCCCCAACCCAGAGTCATCTTGATCAGCTTCTCCTCGAGACCCAGAACCAGCTCGAGAAAGAGGACGACACAGATCCAGAGCTACAGACAGGAGTTGAAAGACTTCACAATGCCCTGCAAGATCTTCGCCTCGACACAGATCAAAGAGAACAGCTGGAGAGAGAAGCCAGAAAAGAACTCAACAAAAAACTCCAGCAAGGCGACGCTCTCCTAAAAAGAGCAGAGACTGAATTGAAAGAAAGAGACTATAAAACCTGGGCCTGCAAAACACACTTGCAAGCGGCCCGAGCTAAATTCAACAAGCTTACTCAACAGAGAGATGAGCTCCAAGATGAACTTGACACTGTTCACACCGAAATGAGACAATCTCACAGATTTCAGAGTGGCTGGATCGGAGAAACGCACACCACAAAATTTCTCCCGGGCCGCCACTCCAACCCTTTCAGCCAAGAACCCAGAGCTGGAAAAGGGGGTGTAGTCTCCCTTCTAAGGAAATCACCAGCCAGCTTACAAGAACATCTGTCAACAACGGAGGGAAGAGAACCCTTCCAGAGAACGCATGTCACCAAACCCTGCACTGCTCACAGAGAACTTCACAAGCTAACCAGAAGCATCTCTACATTCAATCCAGATCCTGCAGGAGGACATGATGTTCATGCTTCTTTACAAGCCATTGACTTTCATTTGCAAACTGTCGCTAACGTGACAGATGTGAACACATTGTACCTGTTAAAAATCACGGCCAGCCGTGATGTGCATTGCTTTCTGGATCGTCAACCAGAGACTGTCAAAGCGTACTACCAGCAACTGCTACAGACTTTGATTCTTGAATTCTCTGATCCAAACTCAGACCATGGGCTCCTTATTGCTATGGACCTCAAACAGGGCCGATTTGAAAACCCACAGACTTTCTGTAGTCTGCTACGAAACACCTACTTCGGAGCATGCAACGAACCAGGTATGGAACAGGATTTCAACTTAAAAACTCTGTTCCTCCCAAACCTACATGCCAGTTGGAGTTTTCATCTCAGAGTCCCAGCGTGTCCCCGTAACAGGACTACACAAGAGTTACGGAACTTAGCCCACAAAGCTTGCACCAAGCAAAAGACTATTTGTGAAAAGACTGTGAAAAACCCCAACGTCTCTGTCTCTGAGCACTGCTTGGAGTTAACCCTAGATGGCGCTCTACAACACCACAGTCACAGACATCTTTACAGAGAGTCAATACCGTTCCAAGCCAGCAGAGGGCAACACAGTGCAGCCACGTCTGAGACAGCAGAGATCCTGAGGGTGCTGAAAGTGCTTCTTCACATGAAAACTCACAAGGAAGATGAGCCAAGCACCCAGAACACTGCCCGTCATCTACAGATCACAGAGCTAACTGCCACAGCACAAGGTGACAGCAACACCCAAGCTCCACAGTCAACAGCTGCACACCCTGAACGAGACAGCACAGGTCCTCACGCCAGGTACCACAAACACAAGGTACCAGAAAATGCTGTTTTGACTACCTGCCTTCGCAGCAAGCTACACAAGACCGGTCCTCATCACCCACCGATCGTCCCACCTGCCCTAATGCCAACATTCCTGGGCAGCCCTGTCAAAAAGGGGGTGGGTCAAAAAGGAGTCAACAGGGAAGACCTGATCGACACAGGATTAAACCTGACGGTGATCTCATCTTACCTTTTCAAAAGACTCCAATTTGAAGCTAAGAGACAAGATCGAACTCTTACACCTCAAACTTATGAACTGAATGTACAGGTGTACAGACAGGATGACATCCAGTTTGAACAGGTTGTTTCCATTCACCTGACATTCGTTCCGATGAGTCTAATACATCCCATGTATGTCCCACCAATGAACACTCATACATTGCTCATCGACAAAGACCTGCTAGAACACTTTGACCCTTTTCTGAACTTCAAACAGCTAAAAGACTTTGCTCAAGTGCGAGAACCTCTTTCTCTCCAGCCACACAGGTTGCTAGAGCCAGACTGTCAGGTCGCAGAGGTCACGGGAACCCCAGCAGCCAGCCATGAGTACAACGCCCTAACAACAGGCCCAAGTTCAAGCCTCTGTACCTTAGTCAACAAACAGGGTACGGTGGTACCAGCTTACACCAAAGGGGTCGCTGTTCGGCTCAACCTGCAAGGTGGTCAAACCTTACACCACACGCTGGGTTTCTTCCAATCCTCACCTGAATGTGTGGAACTCGGACTCACACTTGCAAACAAGCATGTCAAACACCAACACCTGTTCCAGCAATGTGATAACATCACAAAAACACACAATGTGATCGTGTACTGGAAGAAGGAAAAAGGACACTCAAAGTTACCAAGTCTAGACGAGGACTTTAAAGATCACACTGACACCCTTGCCAAAACTGGCACACTAAACAACATTCTGTGGTCACTCCCAACCCACCCACCCACATTCAAGGTTGAAGTGATTACACACAGCACAAGAACTGTACTAGCTAAACTGCCTACCTCAGAATCGCTTACGCAGGCTCCGTTGTCTACACAGACCAACATAGCGGACATGCGGGCTTCTGAAACCTTGATAATGACTTTACCACCTCTCAGACCCCTCCATCCACCCTGGCAACCAGTCTACAGTCACTGACAACCAAAGCCCCAGACCACTGCATGATACACAAACCGTGCTGCGTGCACAGAACAATATTGTGGGTTGTGCACCGTCTGACATCACAATGCCAGGGCGTGTAATGCCACGGAGCAAAAGGGGGATACTGCCAATATATTTCCATGACGCAGCATGTGCTGCACCACGCAGCACCAGAGCCACTGACACAACACTGAGGCAAGTGTCATGCCAGCAGCAAGATGTGGCAAAACATGGGCGAGGGCGAGCTAAACCCAGTCACCGCCCACGAAGCAAAGAGACTGTCCTGTCCAACCAAAGACAGGCCTTGTTTGTTTCTTTCTCCCCTTTCTCTCTCTCTCTCCCTATTATCTGTACCAGGATGCTGCTGTGGTTTGCCGTGCTGTCAGCCAAAGAGAGGACAGCTGCCACCGAGAAAACCGCTGAGACTCCTGACTACCGATGACAGGGCACACTACCCCAGCACTGTAACCGAATACAGCTGTACAAGGTTCCGATGGAGAGAGGACTCCCTCACTCACACTGAGGCCGATGTCAAACACCTGTTCAGCCAATATGAGAAAGTGACGGTTACACAAATGGAGTTAGGTGGACACCACCACCGCTCCAAACAGTTCCCGGGAGCTTTGCTTAGAGCCGCTGCTGCCGCCAGAATGTTTAACATTGTTATGTCCAGTGTCAATGCAGCGAACCAGACTGTAAACTCCTTGAAACCACTGTTTACTGTCTTCCAGAAGAACTTTACCCAGACTCAGCTGCTTACAGCGTTAACAACAGACATGCTGTGGGAGGTTAGCTCCTCCAATGACAGCCTAACCACGAGTAAAACCCCACCATACATGATACCCTTAAGCCTCGTGTTAACTGTGTTGTCTTACACCATCACCATGCCAGCTGACCTGCTACGAATGCACCTGGCCAACTCTCTGAATAGCGCCTTCCTACGGCACGTAAACCCCAAACAGAGAGAAGTGAACGTGCTCCTGAACCAACTCATCAGTGAGTCAAACCAAGTCTACAGACCTAAAGACATTGTCAGTGTCAGGATGTGGAAGAGCAACACCCACACCAAAACACACATTCCAAATGTGGTGGCCTACCACGACAGCAACACACAGCTGTACCTGGCCCCAAACATGCACATGTGTACTTTAACCAAAGACATTCATTATCTCTGCCTTAGCAAACCCTTCCTCAGACACAACTCTGAAGGAATCTGCGAGCTGCAACCCTGGGTCAGCGATACGCGCTGCCCTGCCGAAGCCAAGCCTCGTACACAAGTCACAGAAACGCAAGCAGAGATTGTGGGTAACAGATGGCTCGTCAACACTCCTGTGCACTCAGCTACACTGACCTACGACCAGCATGACACCGCCACCCGTGCCAACCTGCTGGACCAAGTACTGAAAGATACCACCCAACACATTGACATTACTCCTGTCGACACAGCCCTCCAAGCACAGCCTCGACAGCCCGTTCTGAACCAGTCATCTGCGGTCCTAGCCTGGACTGCTGCCGACACTGCACGGGGCATCTCCACTGTCATTGGTCCCGCCCTGACTCTTGGCGTGACCTTCATCCTATACAGGATACTCAACGAGATGCAAACCTCTACAGCCAAACTCACGACAACTGTGGCTGGAGGTCTCCGATGGAATCCCCGGAAAAGGGACGCAAAGTCAAAGACAATACCGAACCTCACCAAGCTGAATCCTCAGCTTCAGGAACCACCTGTCATCATGACCCACCTGCTGCATGACCATCACGATTCACCTGTCATCTGCCCATCCGGGATGATTGCCGTCCGATGATGTCCACACAGGGACTTCATCTGACGAAAGGGGGAGATGTAACAGATATGCAGGTCAGCGATTCATGGGTTAAATTCTGTTTTATAAATTCAGACTGTTGGTACTAAATGCCAGCCTGGCTGGACTTAAACTATTTACGATGCCCATGCGAGCTTCAAAGAAGAAACGAAAACCCCCAACCCAAATTCTTCCAACACTGGAGACAAAGGAACTTTTCGTATAAGTTCCTTACTTTCATTTTATTATTAATATGCATTTTAATTATGTTTATGGATTGCATAAAATGGTTAATCCTTGTTATGTGAAGAGTATAAGTTGCAAGCTTATACTTTAGGAAATGTCTTTCCTCACTTTAACTTCCTCAAAGAGAGCCATGCTTCTGCAACCCCCACTTTTGCAGGTCGTAAAGTTTACGACCACACAGGACAGGAGAGAAGCCAAGTCACTGGCTTCTTTTGAACAATGCATTCTATGGAATGTATTCATTAACTTTCTGTTTTCATGTTTTATAAATGTATTACGTATTCCCTTTTGGTACATTTAGATGTTTCCCAACATCTGCAGTGTTATCATGTGTTAAACAAATCTTTAAATGTGTAATTCGATCTAAAAATTAGATCTTTGGTCATATATATATTATGTCTAGTCTTGTTCTAATCGTCATGCTTTGACAGACCCATTTATCTAGAGCAAAGTAATGAAAAATGTATTTAATCTGGAATAATGAACTTGCTTTAATATTCCTGATGAAATCGGACAGGCCCTAAATCATCAGGGGTTTGTCTCAACCGAGACAAAGGAACTTTCCCTCCGCTTCAGATCGCGGACATTCATTGGATGCTCCCTCGAAAATGGGCGTGAACTATTTCAAGCTATAAGAATTGACCAAACAAGGTCCACCTGCTCTTTCTTTTGCTTCTTCCTCTTCCCCGTTCTCGGATACGCTGCTCTCCAACGTTGTTTCCGCGCGGCCATAGGCCGCGCTCACAGCGCGAACCCCCTCAGCACAGGGGCTGAGAGAAAAAGCCATTTTAATGGCTCCTTTGGAAGCTTTCGTTTTGTTCGTTTTCTTTTCTTTTCTTTACTAAGTTTATTAAACTATTCGCCTCTCCCACGCAAGGAAGACGAATTCTGGAACAATGTTTGTTGAACCTTTCAAATACCGCGCGAGGACAGAACAAAGGACCACGTGCTCCACGCTCACGCCAAGCGCAGCGTGCACGCGCGTCACATGGCCTCCATTTCATGGCACATGGCTGTTTCAACGCGCAAAGTTCACAAGCTCGACGCCGATCTCACGCCACTCACATGGGACACCTTTTGCAAGTATCACTTTCTCTATGGAGATTTAAATGCTGCTTTAAAGTGTTGTTATGATCTGATTTGTTGTTGGCTTCTAAAAGTTACTGACTATGATTTTCATACCTGAGCTCCTTATGTGATTCCATTCTATTTTCTCTCTCTCTCTCTCTCTCTCTTTCTCTCTCTTTTATTTGGATTCGTTATGTATTGTATAAAGCTTACTGTTTGTATTGTCGTACGCATATTTACTCTGTGTGATTTGTAGTTTGATGTATTACTAGTTTAATTATTAAAAACCCATATATAAAATGATTGACTTTGGACTCCACCCCACTCACATTACGAGTCACTGAAATGTCTGATCTTTAGCTACAAGCTCTAAATTTAGAAACTAAATTTATCATAAGGATAGGATAATATTTTCATGGCCAGAGAATACTTTTCCTTGAATTATAAGGCGTGATAACTTTATTGAAAATTGATAAGTCTACAGTGGTGTGCAGGACATACCACGGTTTGATCTGCAGTAATTTACAGTAAGAGATATCACAATAATTGATATGAAGAATGTAATATTGACATATTAATGAGTAAATTACAGTGCCCTGTGATTAGTATTGGTATTGGCAATTGAGCTATTTTTCATAATCAATAAAATTAAATGTAACTGTCATCTGAGATATATATTAATCAAATTCTTGATTAATTATTCAAATTCCCTATATATCATTTGAGTTAATTACTATGTAAAACTCATTGTTGTTACATCAGGTAAGTCTCCACCTAAAGGCAAATTAAATTCACTTTCTGTCTCAGAAAGGGAGGCTATGGAGAAATATATTTCTGATTCTCTAGCTTTGAAGTTCATCCGCCCTTCCTCTTCTCCAGCGGGGGCGGGGTTCTTTTTTGTTTGGGAAGACGGATCGCTGCGACCTTATATTGATTACCGGGGACTGAACAACATCACGGTAAAGAATACTTACCCTTTGCCGTTGATGTCTTCAGCCTTCGAGAAGTTGCAGGGAGCGTCGATTTTCACGAAATTGGACTTACGTAATGCTCATCATTTGGTCCTCATCAGGGAGGGGTATGAATGGAAGACCGCTTTTAACACCCCCAGGGGGCACTTCGAATGCTTGGTCATGACCTTCAGGCTCTCCAACTCCCCAGCAGTCTTCCAGGGCATTCGTCAATGACGTGTTGCGAGATAAGATTAATCAATTCATATATGTCTACCTGGATGACATTGATTTTTCCCTATTCTCTCCAGGAACACGTGCAGCACGTTCGACGAGTGCTTCAGAGATTGCTATAGAATGGACTTTTTGTTAAGGCGGAGAAATGTGAGTTTCATGCACAGTCTGTTCCGTTTCTTGGGTATATCGTGTCGACTGAGGGAATACGCATGGATCCCGAGAAGGTTAAGGCTGTGGTAGAGTGGCCAAGTCCAGATTCCCATAAGGCCCTACAGAGTTTTCTGGGGACCGCCTTGACCTCCCCCAAAACTACGTTCAGGTGGTCAGACACAGCCGAGGCTGTGTTTGCCAAACTGAAAAGCTGCTTTGTTTCAGACCCTATCCTGATCACCCCTGATCCATTACGTCAGTATGTGGTGGAGGTCAACGGGTCGTAGGTGGGGGTAGGGGCGGTGTTATCTCAACGTTCTCCCTCAGATGACAAAGTGCACCCATGCACATTTTTATCTTATCGATTATCCCCTGCCGAACGCAATTATGATATTGGTAACCGAGAATTGTTGGCAGGCAAGATGGCATTGGAGGAATGGCGCCACTGGTTAGAAGGTTCAGGGGTTCATTTTACAGTATGGACCGACCACAAGAATTTAGAATATATTAGTAATGCCAAAAAATTGAACTCCATGCAGACTTGGTGGGCACTTTTTTCCGGACGTTTTGACTTTACTTTCTCGTACCGCCCGGGTTCCAAAAATATTAAACCCGATTCTTTGTCACGCATTTTTGACCATTCCGAATGCCCGTCCACAGCCTTAGAAGGGGTAACGCCTCCGCCCGGGGTCCCCACCGAATAGATTATTTGTGCCGGAGGGATTACAGTCCAATGTCATCCAGTGGGGGCATTGTTCTAATGTGGCTTGTCATCCAGGAGTTAACCGTACTAAATTCTTAGTCAAGCAACAATTCTGGTGGCCACTTATGGCTCGCGACATTCACAGATTTTATTACGACCTTTTAGGGCAACACGGTAGTTTTGAACGTGGTTGACCGGTTCTCGAAGGCGGTCCACTTTATTCCCTTGCCTAAATTAC
The DNA here is from genome assembly GCF_023724105.1 of Carassius gibelio. NCBI lineage: Eukaryota > Metazoa > Chordata > Actinopteri > Cypriniformes > Cyprinidae > Carassius > Carassius gibelio. The sequence continues at coordinate 39,407,876 of NC_068398.1, forward strand.
CCTCAGCCAAGGAGACAGCGTTGACCATCGTAGATCACGTCTTTCATTTACATGGCCTCCTGATAGACGTGGTTTCCAACAGGGGACCCCAATTTGTTTTCCAAATTTTGGCATGAGTTCTGTAGATTACTGGGAGCGACTGTAAGTCTGTCCTCAGGGTCAGGGTTTCATCCCCAGAGCAATGGTCAAACCGAAAGAGCCAACCAAGATTTGGAAAGGGTGTTGCGATGTTTGGTTTCCAAGAATCCTTCCTCCTGGAGCCAACAACTGTCAATGGTGGAGTACGCCCACAATACTTGAATACCTGAATACCAATATCAGCTACGGGCCTATCAGCGTACAGGAGAATTCATCCCGCCTTTCATGTATCTAAAATAAAGCCTGTATTTCATTCTCCTCTTAATCCGCCTACCCCGGTCCCCACTACACCCACCCCCCCCCCGCCCCGCCGCGACTCGTAGATGTGGAACCTACGTATTCAGTCAATCGTATTCTGGACTCTAGACATAGGGGACGCGGATTTCAGTACTTGGTGGACTGGGAAAGTTACAGTCTGGAGGTGAGAAGTTGGGTGCCTGCTAGAGACATTCTGCATCACTCTCTTATCGATGATTACAATCGACAGATAAGGGAGTCTGGGGACGCCAGGAGGCGTCCTTAGGTGGAGGGATACTGTCACGGTTCATGAATGCACCGTCTCCTGCTCGTCTCATGTTACGTCATGTTGATTGTTTCAGCTCATTCCACCAGCCTACTTAATGCCCTGTCTTTCGTCTTTTGTTTGTCAGATCGTTGTTCGAAGTCCTCCGTGCTTCATGTCTGTCTTCCACTTCGTTGTGTCTTGTTCCAGTTCAGTCGCTCTTGGATTAACCAGTCATCATCAAGGATTACTCACCACCACCACCTCCACCAGCGCACTCAAACACCTCCTCACCTGTCTGTGCTGCCATTGAGGTCCGTGCGTCACCCACCATCATCTGCTTACCTTTACTCAGCTCAATAAATACCCATTACTCGCAACTGCTTCCTGTCCTTACTCTCAGCCGTGACAACACCGTTTACAGTTTTCTCTGGTTGAGAAAGCTCGGCAACAAGGACGCCGCGCTTACTTTGTTGGTCCAAAGTACATTAATGGTAAAGAACTTGTTTTACAGGACATGGAGGTCACCAAGGGAATTTAAACTTGAGTAAGTTTAATGGTTTGGTCTCCTTTTTCAATTCGTCTTTTGTGTATATATATATATATATATATATATATATATATATATATATATATATATATATATATATATATATGACTTACTATTTTTGACTTACACAATGCCAACTGAAAAGTCAGTAGAATGCACATTGTACTTGGAGGTACATAGTTTATTATTATTTATTTTTACTTGTTGTTTTATGTATACATTTTTCATTATTATTGTCATTTTAATTTCATTTTATTTATTTTATTATTAATATTTTGTAATTAGCTTTTTTTTTTTTTTTAAGATCCCAATCTCGTTTTGTTTACAAAAAGTTTTTTGTGTATTTGTAGGATTTCATGGGCTGACTCACTGTTTTATACAGTTCTGGCATCATTGTTCAATGTTTCCAAATTTTTCTATTTGCTCAGTTAACGCAAGATGGTTGCGTAATGATGTTAAACGTAAAGCTGTTTTTTTATATACGAAATCGCTTAATACTGATTTTTGTTTTATACAAGAGTCACATGCAAATTCTTGTGATTTTAAGTTTTGGAAATCACAGTGGGGTGATGAGTTATTTTCATCATTTGGTTCAAATTTCTCAGCAGCTGTTTTAACTTTGAAGCACAAGTTTAGGGGTAAGATAATATAAACAATATCTGATCCTGAAGGCCATTTTCTTTTTTTATTGGTTACTTTAAATGATCTTTTTTTGTCCTGGGTAACATTGTCTGATAGTTCATCAGGCCTTTATGGTTTGATCTCCCGGTTTGGCTTAATTGACATTTGGAGAGAAAAACATCCACATGCTTTACAGTTTACTTGGTCTAACAATTCTGGTTCACTTAGATCTAGAATAGATTTTTGGTTAATATCGGACTCTTTATCCAATTTTGTCATTAAAGTTGAAATCTTGCCTTCTCCTTTGTCTGACCATAAATCTATCATTCTATCTTTCGATAGCCCTTCTAATTACTCAAGAATGTATAATTTATATTTTAAACTTAACTCTACTTTATTAGAAGATGCGGAAATTTGTCTTCTGTCATATCTAGGATTACTTAGGATTCTAGCTTAAGCCGAAGAAAATTTTGGTTTTAATTGGGAGCTGCTAAAATATAATATTAGATTAATTTATCTATAAAAGAATCCACACATGATAAAATTTTGACATCCCAGTCAAATCTGAAGTTAAATATCTAGGTATAATTATATGTAAAGATCATAAAAAGAGATCAAAGCTTAATTTTGAACCTCTTATTCTCTCCATCTGTTGCAAATTAAATTCACAGCGTGATCTGTCAATAACAGATACTTTCTAAGTGTTACTTTCTAAGGCAGATGGGTTATCTCGGGTTATCTATCCTGCAATGGTACTGGATGTTTCTGTGGAAATCTGTAGAATGCTGGACAAAATTATAGTCGACTTAGTTTGGAATTTTAAAACTCTAATAATTAATAAAAGTGTTATGTTAGCTGATCAGGCTATTGGGGGGTTTGAGTTAGTGGATTTTTCTACTCTTAATAATTCATTTAAATTTAAGTGGATAAAAACATTTTTAAACAACCCCCACATCCTGTTGGAATTTTATTCCAAATCATATATTTAATTCTGCTGGTGGTTTACATTTTCTATTGCGCTGCAACTTTGACGTCTCTAAAATACCTTTATCTTTATCTTGTTTTCATAAATAGGCTTTAATAAGTTGGTCACTTATTTATAATTATAATTTTTCTCCACATACCTACTTTATTTTGAATAATACAAATATTAGATATAAAAATAAATCTATTTTTTTCCACAATTGGTTTGATAAAAATATACTTTTAGATGATCGTAGTGTTCTGTTTACTTATGAACATTTATGCAAGAATTATCTTTTCCAGTCCCCCCAAGAGAATATGGCATTGTGTTTGGTGCAATTCCTGACTATATTATACATTTAATAAAATCTGGCCCTAAAGGCTCATTAGACTCTCCTCTTTTTGACACTAACTTATTTGTTGACTAAAGTCTTTTCAATACCATGTAAAACAAACACATTAGTTCAATTATTAATTGATCTCAGATTTCTTTACCTGCTTGTGTGAGTTTTTGGTATAATATATTTAGTGATATAAAATAGGAAGATTTTTGGCTTCTTCTGCAAAAATTCATCTTACCTAATAAATTTGTTGAAGTCTCTATTAAAAGTATCCATAATTGTTATCCAACAAATTATAAACTTGCTGAATTTAACAATAGTATTTCACCCAATTGCTCCTTTTGTCTTCAGTATGAAGAAACGGTCAACCATTTGTTTTGGGACTGTACTTCCTGTAAAGTCTTCTGGATTGATTTTTCCAATTTTGTTAAAAAAAAATTTATATTCAAACTTTTGTTTAACCACTAAAATTGTGTTTTTTTTTTTTTTTATTATTCTTTGAATTTAGACCCTTCTCATTGTAAATGTATTATTAATTTATTGGTTTATCTTGCTAAATTTTACATTCATAAGTGTAAATTTTCAAAGAAAAGTCCCTACTTTTTTTATTTTCAGGAAAGATTTTGATCTGTATGTAAACTCTTTAAGAAACTCGAATAATTCTATTGCATGTAAGACTCTTTCATGGTGTAAGTTTTATAAGCTAACATAGCTTGCTTTTGGGATATTGTTTGTAACCCTCATTGTTCTAACTTTATCTTTGTAATTGTATTTGTTGTTGTTGTTTTTTTCTATTGCATAATAATAATAATAATAAAATAAAACTTCTTGGCCACGTTCTGGTTTTTCTTCCTCTCGTCGCTTCGCTCCAGTCCAGCGGGAGGCGCTAAACACATTCGTTTGTTTCACAAACACAATTAAACCTCAGTGGAAGAAGTTCTGTTTCACCACGGTCTCTGTTGTTGTTATGTCGGTGAGCTGCCTTAATACAAACTGTTATGTTTCTAAAAACAAAATACAGTTTTTGAATCAGCTCAGTAAATACCTGTAACATTCTCCTCACAGTCGTGACTGAGTTTTAAAGCGAGCAGGAATATCTGGAGGAGTTTATCATCTGAACTGAGATCTGCTGCTGTGAAGATGGAGTTTGTGAAAGAGGAGAGAGAAGAGAACACGAGTGAACCAGAAACCAGCACAATAAAACACGAGGAAACAGAAACCTGCACAATAAAACACGAGGAAACAGAAATAAAACACGAGGAACCAGAAACCTGCACAATAAAACACGACGAACCAGAAACCTGGAGAATAAAACACAAGGAAACAGAAATAAAACACGAGGAACCAGAAGCTAGCACAATAAAACACGAGGAAACAGAAATAAAACACGAGGAACCAGAAACCTGTAGAATAAAACACGAGGAAACAGAAATAAAACACGAGGAACCAGAAGCTAGTACAATAAAACAAGAGGAAACAGAAATAAAACACGAGGAACAAGGAGGTTGGTGTTAATTCTTCATTCACCTTTTAATGACTCTTTGTGGTACATTAGGCTTTAAAAAAAGCGTCTTTTTTTTTTTTTTAGCCCTGGATAATTTCTGTGTAGACACGCGCGTGTGTGTTTGTGTGTGTGTAAGCATATTAATAACTTAAGTCTCATAACACTGTAATCGGCACAATCTGTGCAACAATAATATGCTGTGCAGCATGGATGTAGCCTACATGTTTGTGTTTTTGAAAAAAAAAAAAAACGTTTATTTATGGTTAGTGAAAATGTATTTTTTTGAGTCACTGAAATAAGGCCATGATACACATACAGAACATTTGTTCACAAAACATGATAAATGTTATTTTGAATAATGTGTATTACCAGACAGTTGAACAGTATTTTTTCTACTATCAAATGTGCACCAGCTACTGTTTGGTTACCCACATTCTTCAAAATATCTTTTTTCTTCTGTGTTCACCGCAAGAAAGATATTAACGGTTTAGTTCACCCAAAAATAAAATTAGGCCATGTTTTACTCACTCTCAAGAACTCTTTAGGTGTATATGACTGATTTCTTTCAGATTAATCCAATCTGACTTATATAAATAATTATCCTGGCTCTTCCAAGCGTTAGAATTGGAGTAGTTTTTGATCAATAGTCCAGAAGTAGTCAAATAAAGTAGGGATGCACCGAAATGAAAATTCTTGGCCGAAACCGAAAAAGAGAAAACCAAGGCCGAAACACCGAAAGAAATTATGCCAATTATTAGTGCCATTGCATTTATTGCTATGACAGTGTACTAACTTTAGTAAAATTAAGTCATTGCAATTGCATAAATTAATATTAAAGTTTCAAAGATAATTACAATTACATGAATTATAAAAAACAAAAAATCTTGACTTCAGACAGATAACCATCTAGCTGTTGAGCAGTTGAGCTTGTCATCTGCCTGACATTTGAGAAATATTTGAGAGAGTGTATTTAAATAGGGCCAGGGCATAAATAAACATTTTTATCACATTAAAGCAGAAATATGGCTACAATCTGATATTATGCATGTATATGTATATATGAGAGTGTGTGTGTGTATATATATATATATATATATATATATATATATATATATATATTAGGGGTGCTCCGATCACGTACTGCCGATCGTTAATGCGCATCTCGTCAGTAAAGCCGGTTTTCTAATCAGCGGTTAATTCCATCAGGTGCGTGATTTCACATAGAGCAGCTGTTACTACACAGAGCCGTTGTTAATAGAGAAGATGCGAAAATCACGTTAATTTTCAGCGTTTTTTGGCGCATCTTCTCAGTTAACAACGGCTCTGTGTAGTAACAGCTGCTCTATGTGAAATCACGCCGTTGGTGCTTCTCCGTCTCCACCCTGTCTGTGGTCTCCATGTGGGTTCTCCTCATCCAGCGTGACCTGGATCATTTCTCGTGCGCGCTGCCTTATTTCCGCATCCAAGTAATGGTCTTTATAAAGTGGATCAAGCACATTCGCGATGAAGTGCGGAGAATCCGAAAAGATCTCAGTGAGACATGTGCTATAACAGACTCTATAAGACTGTACTTTTCTTTGTTTTCACTTCGTGGTCCGTCTCAATCTCTTTGTTAGGAGACGCTTTAGTGCTGCGAATAAAGGAATAAGAAGAGAGAGAATGTTCTCACTGGTGTGAAGTGAATGTCGCGGGGAGCTCATGGTCTGCACTATGCAGGTGCACATGCAGGTCGCAGTTTCTGTTTGTGTCATCACAACATTTCGGCCGTGTTGTTTCTGTGATAAAAGTCCTTTGTCCTTTAAGTTTTCGGTGGCCGAATATTCAGTAAATCCCTAAAATAAAGCACATGCACTTGTAGTCTAGATGGAAATAGGGGTCCACGCGCACCCCCCAGCTTTTTTTTATGCCATCTGATTTTTTTAAATCCTTAAAGTGTCTATTTTCACAATCTGCCAGGTGCCAAGAGAAATAATGTCCCAAAGGGTTCTTTTTTAACCCTTTGCTGCACCCAACCGGAACCCAAAAAATCTAAAAGTGAAATAGAAAGTGGCATAACATTAGAAGTAAACAACATACAGAGACAAATGAACACATTTTCCCATAAAATTCTGACCCCAGGAATTTAATGGAATGGTTATTTTTGACATTTGACAACATATTGACCTTATTTCTGGACAAAAATAGCATAAAATGGCCAAAGATGTGTAGAGGATCAACTATTTTTCCGTTTTCTCAAGCGCATAGGGTGATTTTTTTTCCATGACATATTATTTCTTTATCATTCAAGTGTCTATTTTAAGATTAAATTGGGTACCAAGCTGAAATAATGTCCAAAATGCTTAATTTTTAACCCTTTGCAACAAACCCGAAAAATCTAAATATGATTTAAAGTGGCATAACTTTTGATGTGAACAACTCACAGAGAAAATGGACACATTTTTCAATACAATTCTGACCCCAGAAATTGTTATTTGTCATGTTTTATAACATCTTGACCATCTGTGATCAAAAAGAGCTAAAAAAGTTTGTTTGACAGTGTTTTTATTATACTTAACAGCCTGAAATAGGGTTTATTTGAACCTTTTACTTCACCTATCCTGAACCTGAAGATATTTAAAATAGTTTTACTTTGGAAGTTAACAAAACAAAGCAAATTAGCTTAAATAAATAAATAAAATAAATAAATAAAAAAACAAAAACAAAAAAAAATCCAAAAAGGTCCAAAAAGTTGACTGAGCATAAACTGCAAGTTTTAGGTTTTTGGGGCTTTGCAGTTGGTGGTCGTCGGTTCATACCTGCAGATCGCCATCTCCCACTGCTCTCTCTTTTGGAAAAATTTCAGTAAGTATTTGAAACTATAATTAAGATATACCTTTGTAGTCATAACTTAAAGTGATTTTTCAACAGTTTTTACTATAATCACAGGCTTTCGGAAATCAACTCTGTATTCTTGACTAGCAGTGTTGGTAGCTTAGTTGGGTGGGGAATATGAGATATGAGACTCTGTGAAGACATCAGTTCACCATATCACATGAGGGATATTTGTGAACAGATTCCATTGAAATTAGAGGACTTGTCTTTGGATACAATTGGCTATCACCAATATTGCTATAAAAGCTTTACAGGGAAAATAAATTGTTTACAAGTGTCAAAGGCTTTTACATCTGGTGAATCATTATCATTGAAAAGGGACTCTCTGCGCCATGTCAAATCACGGTCAGTTCAATCTGAAGGAGCTCCAAGAAGATGTTCCTTCTTGTTTCCCAATCAGTGCATTTTCTTTGACAAAGCAAAATCCAAGTTCAAGGGCAATGCAGGTCTGCGCTATGCAGGTTGGTCAGCGGTTCCAAGATTGTATGCACATCCAACTGCTTCAACTACATTAATGCTAAGCTGTATATGAAGTTCGACTTAAAACACTCATATCGTTGCACCTTGTAGAATGTGAGTTCATGAGAGATGTCTTTGTCTCCCTGTAACTGTCTTGCCAATTTCTCACTGCGGTATTCAGGATTAGGAAAACCTTGATTTTCCAATGTCTTTATGTACAAGTTGCATATGGATCTTAGCTGGACAATCTCTTTGCATTCAATCACATTCCTAAGAACGTAATCCTTTATAATAGAATATGACTTGTTATGTGCTGCTTTCTTCTGAGCCTGCAGGCTGTCAGTGTTGTCTGCTGCCTTTTCTACTCTCTCCCTTCCACGCTCATGGGTTTGGTACTCAGTGTTGAAGTTGTTTGTTGATGGATGATACTTAGCTTCCATTACAAATAGGTCCTTGCCCTGCACCTTGCGATAAAGAGCCTCTATCTTTAATTCCTGTGCCCTAGGTTTAATAACTTTCCAGCCTGGTTCCTTGTGTTTCCAATCTCAAACGTTGTAAGCTCTTCAGTCTTGCCCTTGAACCTGGATTTTGCTTTGTCACAGAAAACACTAATTGGGAAACAAGAAGGAACACCTTCTTGGAGCTCCTTCAGATTGAACTGACCGTGATTTGACATGGCGCAGAGAGTCCCTTTTCAATGATAATGATTCACCAGATGTAGAAGCCTTTGACACTTGTAAACAATCTATACTCCTAAATGATTATTAGGTACACCTGTTCAATTTCTCATTAATGCAATTATCTATTCAACCAATCACAAGGCAGTTGCTTCAATGCATTTAGGAGTGTGGTCCTGGTCAAGACAATCTCCTGAACTCCAAACTGAATGTCAGAATGGGAAAGAAAGGTGATTTAAGCAATTTTGAGCGTGGCATGGTTGTTGGTGCCAGACGGGCCGGTCTAAGTATTTGACAATCTGCTCAGTTACTTGGATTTTCACGGGCAATCATTTCTAGGGTTTACAAAGAATGGTGTGAAAAGGGAAAAACATCCAGTATGTGGCAGTCCTGTGGGCGAAAATGCCTTGTTGATACTAGAGGTCAGAGGAAAATGGGCCGACTGATTCAAGCTGATAGAAGAGCAACTTTGACTGAAATAACCACTCGTTACAACCGAGGTATGCAGCAAAGCATTTGTGAAGCCACAACATGCACAAGGTGGATGGGCTACAACAGCAGAAGAACCCACCAGGCACCACTCATCTCCACTACAAATAGGAAAAAGAGGCTACAATTTACATGAGCTCACCAAAATTGGACAGTTGAAGACTGGAAAAATGTTGCCTGGTCTGATGAGTCTGGATTTCTGTTGAAACATTCAGATGGTAGAGTCAGAATTTGGCGTAAACAAAATGAGAACATGGATCCATCATGCCTTCTTACCACTGTGCAGGCTGGTGGTGGTGGTGTAATAGTGTGGGGGATGTTTTCTTGGCACACTTTAGGTCCCTTAGTGCTAATTGGGCATAGTTTAAATGCCACGACCTACCTGAGCATTGTTTCTGACCATGTCCATCCCTTAATGACCACCATGCACCCATCCTCCGATGGCTACCTCCAGCAGGATAATGCACCATGTCACAAAGCTCGAATCATTTCAAATTGGTTTCTTGAACATGACAATGAGTTGACTGTACTAAAATGGCCCCCACAGTCACCAGATCTCAACCCAATCTTTAGTATGTGGTGGAACGGGAGCTTCGTGCCCTGGATGTTCATCCCTCAAATATCCATCAACTGCAAGATGCTATCCTATCAATATGGGCCAACATCTCTAAAGAATGCTTTCAGCACCTTGTTGAATCAATGGCACGTATAATTAAGGCAGTTCTGAACGCGAAAGGGGGTCAAACACAGTGTTAATATCGTGTTCCTAATAATCCTTTAGGTGAGTGTATTTTCCCTGTAAAGCTTTTATAGCAGTATTAGTGATAACCAATTGTATCCAAAGACAAGTTCTCAAATTTCAATGGAACCTGTTCACAAATATCCCTCATGTGGTATGGTGAACTGACGTCTTTACAGAGTCTCATATCTCATATACTGTGTAGATATGAAAGCTTCTTGCTTGCCCTCCCCACCTGCATGTGTTGAGTGTTGTAAAATTACCATACTCAGAAAGACTTGAGACATGTAAAATATGTGTTAGGGAACGAATCCTCTTTGGAGGCACTTCAGCTGTGTTACAATGTTTAATTTCCCCCTTGGTAAGTATGTATGAAGTATTGAGCCTGAAAAAAAAAAACTTTAGCTAGTAGATACCAACTAAGCTACCAACACTGCTAGTCAAGAATACAGATTCGATTTCCGAAAGCCTGTGATAATAGTAAAAACTGTTGAAAAATCACTTTAAGTTATGACTACAAAGGTATATCTTAACTAGAAAAAAAAGTTTGTTGAGACAAACTTTAAGTTGGCTTGAGAAAGCCTGACCAGAAAGTTTGAAGAAGTTTAAAGAAGTTAGAAGTTTATAGTTTAAAGTTAGATTGATAGATTAGTTGAAAGAAAGATATATTAGTTAGAAAGAATGACAGATAGATTAGTTTGACAGAAAGAATTCATGCGACTAACATGTTTATAGCATGATTATGATTATAGCATGATTAGCAAGTTACTAGCATGTTGTTAGCATGACTAGCATGTCGATACCATGTTTGTAGTATGACTAGCATGTTGTTAGCATGTTTCTAGCATGATTAGCATTCGAATAGCATGACTAACATGTCACTGCCATGTTTCTAGCATGATTAACATGCTGCTAACCTGTTGCTAGCATGACTAGCATGCGACTAGCATGTTGCTAGCATGTTTCTAACATGCATGATTTACTATAGTATACCATGATTTACCATGTTCAAGTGTGATTTATTGATTCTAGCATGTTTTACCATTGTTTACCATGATTTACCATAGTTTACCATTATTTACCACGATTTACCATAGTTTACCATGATTTACTATAGTATACCACGATTTACCATGTTCAAGTGTGATTTATTGATTCTAGCATGTTTTACCATAGTTTACCATGATTTACCATAGTTTACCACGATTTACTATAGTATACCATGATTTACCATGTTCAAGTATGATTTACTGATTCTAGCATGATTTACCATAGTTTACCATGATTTACCATAGTTTACCATGATTTACTATAGTATACCACGATTTACCATATTCAAGTATTATTTACTGATTCTAACATGATTTACCATAGTTTACCATGATTTACCATAGTTTACCATGATTTACCACGATTTACTATAGTTTACCATTATTTACTATAGTATACCATGATTTACCATGTTCAAGTATGATTTACTGATTCTAGCACAATTTACTATAGTTTAGCATGATTTACCATAGTTTACCATGATTTACCACGATTTACCATAGTTTACCATTATTTACTGGGGGAGAATGACACAAGGCCAACTGACATAACAATAAGTGGTTCGCTTTATTTACCAAAGGAAATAAAGTTTACACAAATGAGAACACACCAACCAAAACCTTATTTACAGCTATATTCAAAGAAAGAGAAAAATAATACTAATTTGAAAAGCCCTGGAGAATAAGAAAATGAGCTGTGCCAAACAAAAGAAAATAACAAAAGCAAAACATTCACTAACTAATTCTCTGTCTTCTAAACTAACTAAAAACAAAGCCCAAAAATAAAGAAGTCTTCGGCATTTAACATGCCATACCTAAAGCTACGCTAACTAACAAAACAAAACTTACACAAGGTTGCACACGCTCCTTCCCTAGTGTGTCTAACAGAGTAATTCTACATGTTTGCTCAATGTAAGTCACGTGACATACTTCCCTTTCCTTTATCTCCGGGCTGGTGAAGTTTATGTCAGGCAATACATTCTCTGCATCAAACACAACAAACAAACGAACCACCACTAAACAGCAGCTTCAAACAAACTGGTACAGCCAACAAACACTCCAAGCTCCTCCTCCTCTGTTCTCCAAGGCGTCTTTTATCTTGCACCCATTAATGATTGGATGTTTCACCAGATGAGGGTAATCATGATGGACACATTACCCGACCAATCACAGTACCTAAAAACAGAGAAACAGCGAAGAGCGGGAAAACAGGAAGAAACCATTAACAAAGGGAGGAATACAGCAACCCATAACAAAAGGGGAGGGAACAGTCAGAGCATGTAACACCATGATTTACCATGTTAAAGTATGATTTACTATGATTCTAGCATGATTTACCATAGTTTACCATGATTTACCATAGTTTACCATTATTTACTATAGTATACCATGATTTACCATGTTCAAGTATGATTTACTGATTCTAGCACAATTTACCATAGTTTAGCATGATTTACCATAGTTTACCACAATTTACCATAGTTTACCATTATTTACCACGATTTACCATGATTTACCATAGTTTAACATGATTTACTATAGTATACCACGATTTACCATGCTCAAGTATGATTTACTGATTCTAGTATGATTTCACATAGTTTACCATGATTTACCATGGTTTAACATGATTTACCACGATTTACCATAGTTTACTATGATTTACTATAGTATACCATGATTTACCATGTTCAAGTATGATTTACTGATTCTAGCATGATTTATCATAGTTTACCATGATTTACCACGATTTACCATAGTTTACCATGATTTACTATAGTATACCACAATTTGCCATGTTCAAGTATAATTTACTGATTCTAGCATGATTTACCATGATTTACCATTATTTACTATAGTATACCATGATTTACCATGTTCAAGTATGATTTATTATGATTCTAGCATGATTTACCATCGTTTACCACGATTTACCATAGTTTACCATGATTTACCATAGTTTACCATTATTTACTATAGTATACCATGATTTACCATGTTCAAGTATGATTTACTATGATTCTAGCATGATTTACCATAGTTTACCATGATTTACCATAGTTTACCATTATTTACCATGATTTACCATTATTTACCACGATTTACCATAGTTTACCATGATTTACTATAGTATACCACGATTTACCATGTTCAAGTATGATTTACTGATTCTAGCATGATTTACCATAGTTTAGCATGATTTACCATAGTTTACCATGATTTACCACGATTTACCATAGTTTACCATGATTCACTATAGTAAACCACGATTTACCATGTTCAAGTATGATTTACTGATTCTAGCATGATTTATCATAGTTAACCATGATTTATGATCTATGATAGATAGATAGATAGATAGAAATAGTCAGATAGATAGATAGATAGAAATAGATAGATAGATTCAAGATTCAAGATTTTTATTCGTCACATACAAAATTATATATAGCATATATAACCAGCAGTGAAATGTGAGTCAGGTCCGCTCCATGGACAGTGCAATTATTAAAGAAAACAACACAGATGAAAATATACATAAATAAAGCTTTGTAAGAATGAAATAAAAGTAAACAATAAAAATATAGGAATAAAATATAAAAAATTTATATTGTAGAATTAAATATAGAGTGCAAAATAATGTGCATGAATGTAAACTGTAGTCTTAAATATTTAGATGTACACAGATGTACAATGGACATATATGCATTTTACTGTAGTCTTAAATATTAAGATACCCAGAATGTACAAGAAGCAAATGTGCAAAACAGGTTGACACTGTCAGTGTGTCAATGTGAGGTAGTGAATAAAGTGAAAATGATAAAGTGAACATTAAGTGGAGGCATGAGGATGTTAAGAAGCTGGTTTAGAGTTTAAGAACCTGATGGCCTGGGGGAAGAAACTCCTCCTGAGTCTCTCAGTTTTTGCCATCAGGCTACGGAAGCGCTTACCAGATGGCAGCAAAGTGAAAATATGATTACTGGGGTGGATGGAGTCTTTGATGATTTTTGCAGCTCTACTTCTGCAGCGTTTGAGGTAGATGTCCTGCAGAGAGCGGAGAGCAGACCCTGAGATGCGCTCAGCTAAGCGCACAACTCTCTGCAGGGCTTTGCAGTCTTGACTGGAGCTGTTCCCAAACCACACTGAGATACACTGAGTCAATACACTTTCTATAGCCCCAGAATAGAAAGTTTTCAGGATTGCTGGTGAGACCCTGAATTTCCTCAGCTGTCGCAGATGGTACAGTCTTTGTCTGGCTTTATTAACCTGTGTTTGAATGTGAGTAGTCCAAGTCAGGTCCTCCGAGATGTTTACACCAAGGTACTTGTACGTGCTGCTCACCCTCTCCACAGGGGTCCCGCTGATCATAAGAGGAGTATAGGGCTGCTGCTGTCTCTTCCGGAAGTCCACAATCAGTTCTTTAGTTTTGCTCACATTCAGAGAGAGACAGTTGTCCTGGCACCATGATGTCAATTTCTCTACCTCATCCAAGTATGCAGTCTCATTATTGTTGTGAATGAGGCCCAGAACCACAGTGTCATCAGCAAATTTGATAATGGATGTGGAGCTGTGCGAAGATACGCAGTCATGTGTGTAGAGAGAGTAGAGCAGGGGACTCAGGACACAGCCCTGTGGGGCTCCTACGTTCAGGGTGATGGAGCTGGAGGTGTACTGGCCTAGTTTCACCACTTGAGGTCTGCCGGTGAGGAAATCAAGGATCCAGTCGCAGAGTGAAGAATTCAGTCCGAGGTCTATGAGTTTGGAAGCTAGCTTTATGGGGACTATAGTATTAAAAGCTGAGCTATAGTCAATAAATAGCAGCCTTACATAGTTCCTGTTATTGCTGTCGATGTGTGTGAGAGAAGAGTGCAGGATGTGAGAGATGGCATCATCTGTGGATCTGTCTGGGCGATAAGCAAACTGAAGAGGTTCCAAAGTATCCGGGATGGAGGAGCAGATGACAGTTTTAACCAGTCCCTCAAAGACCTTCATGACTATTGATGTGAGGGCAACTGGACGATAGTCATTCAGACAAGAGGGTTTATTGTTTTTAGGCACAGGGATGATGACCGATTTTTTTGAATGAGGCAGGAACCACCGATGTAGCAAGAGACTCGTTAAAAATGGATGTAAACAAACCAGCGAGCTGATCAGCGCAGGACCGCAGAACACGGCCAGAAATCCCATCAGGTCCAGCTGCTTTCCTTACATTCACTCGCTTTAGTGCCCTCCGAACCTCGTCCTCCGACATGGTGATTACATGATGATCGCTGCTCTGACTGCTGCTTCCTGACGCGCTGATCGGCAGACTCGCACTGCTTAGATTGCTTTCAAAGCGGCCGTAGAAAGTGTTTAGCTCGTCAGCCAGCGACGGATCTGCTCTCACCTCTGCAGAGGATTTATTTCCAAATCACAGATGGTCCTTAGTCCTTGCCACATGCGTCGGGAGTCATTTAGCTGGAAATGGGACTCTATGCGTTCTCTGTATCTGTGTTTGGCAGCTCTTACTGCGCGCCGGAGAGCATAGCACGATGCTTTGTACTCGCTCATGTTTCCTGATAGAAGACCGGCGTTGTAAGCAGCAGTGCGTTTGTTTACTGCTGCACGGATTGATCTGTCCACCCATGGTTTCTGATTTGAGAATGTCCTTATAGTTATTGTATCTGTAGCTTGTTCGGCTAGCGTGTTTACGAAGTTTAATGCTACATCCGTGAACTCGCTGACGTCAGATGAACTTGCGCGAAACATGTCCCAGTCTACGTCATCAAGAGCCGCCTGTAACGTTGCTTCTGATTGGTCGGACCATCGCGTCACCACCCTCTGCACCACCACTGGGGGATCTTGAACGAGCCGTTGTTTATATTCCGGTGTGAGGAAAATGGCGGCATGGTCTGATTTGCCGAAAGCCGGTAGTGAGCGTGCTTTGTAGGCATTCTTAAACTGAGTGTAGCAATGATCCAGTCTATTCGGTCCTCTGGTTGGACAGGATACATGTTGATAAAAATTAGGCATTACTTGCCTGAATTTGGCTTTGTTAAAGTCCCCAGCAATGATAATAGCAGCGTCAGGATGTTTGTTGATGTTGTCGCTGAACGCGTCGTGAAGCTCAGACAAAGCCAAGCCAGTGTCTGATTGTGGAGGGATGTAAACAGCAGTTATGATGATCGATGAAAACTCCCGAGGCAGATAGAATGGGCGGCAAATAATGGATAAATGTTCCAGATGAGGCGAGCAGGAGCGCGACAGAGTGGAGATATTCCTGGGGTCACACCATTTCTTGTTAATCATGAAACAAACTCCTCCGCCTTTGGATTTGCCGGCCTCGGCTGTCCTGTCCATCCGTAAAACAGAGAAGTTTTCAGACGGCGTTACAGCAGCGTCCGGGACCAAGGGCGTGAGCCACGTTTCAGACAAACAAAGGATGTTACAGTCCCTAATGTCCCGTTGGAAACTTATCCTGGCTCTAAGATCGTCCATCTTATTCTCCAGAGACTGGACATTGGCGATCAAAATGCTCGGTAAAGGAGGGCTGTGTGCTCTTTTCCTCAGTCTGTTGCGAATCCCAGCACGTTTCCCGCGGTGTTTCTTGTTCCGTCGCCTCGGGTGGTTATTCAGGTGGCCATTGTTCATCTCGTTGTTCCGGAGAATCTCAGATGGCCACGATGGGTTGGAGGATAAAGTGTCCTGAAACAGGTCAGTGAAGCGGTGTCCAATGTCCAAAAGTGTTTCCTTTTCATATATGATCAGTGCAGAGGTAATGTGTGTAAAAAGAGAAAGCAAAAGTAGGTAAAAAAGTAAATAAAAACATAATCTAAGCGGAGCGACCGGACACGGCGGCGCCATCTTGAATATTCCAGATAGATAGAAATAGTCAGATAGATAGATAGATAGATAGATAGAGTTTGAATGAGTTTAAATTGATTACTTTTGATTAAATTGATTGAACTAGAATTAAAAGTTAGTGAACTAACTTTGATGTTGGCTTGGCCATCTTGGCCATGGAGCAAAAGAGCCACAGTACTTGTGTGCCCAACATTCTTGAGTTGCCCCGCTGCAAAAAAAAATACAAGTAATAATGCCATAAAAAAATACACCTGCAACAGTCTTTTTCCATGGTCCCTTTTTTAATAAAAAGCCTGGGCTATGATAACAGCTATGACAGGGTTGTCTAGCTGGATGTGAAATAAGTCATACCTATTTTTCTCGTGTATGTATTTCATAGTCCTGTCACCGTCACGTTGTGGGCAACGACACACAAGATAACTGAAACAATGCATTTTAAATCAAGGAGATCATAAGGGGTCCAAGCACAATGGCTTGTATAGATGATGCAGTTACACAATGGACATGTATCTTTTCAAGTAAATTATGAGTCCTTTTGTGAGTACTATTATATGCACAACATGAAAATAGATAATTATCATAGTGTCCCTTCTTCACTTTTTCAGTAATGTGTGATAACGTGATAAAAATATTGGCAATACTATTAAAATATTTTCAAATTTAATGATATCTAGGAGATGATGTTAAAGTCTTTGAACAGATGAGGTGTGCTATATCTTTTCTAACTTATTGGACTTATGGTTTTCATAAAAATAAATATAAAAAATCATAAAAATCCCATAGACTTTAATTGACAGGATGTTCAGATGAGCCAAGCTCCAAATCCCATTAGACTCAATCAAACTTTGCTTCTATGAACTATTTCTAATCAATTTAAACTCATTCAAAATTTCAGATTGATTTATGTGAATAAATAAAACATTTATAAATATTTATTATATTTTTTTATAAACTTCAATAAGGCCCAATATAGTAATAATGCTAAAACTATAATCTCCTAAATACCATTCAATTTGACTCTATTTTCACGTTGTGCATATAATAGTACTCACAGAAGGAATCATAATTTACTTGAAAATAGGATATTTATGTATTCACTTGTATGAACTGCTTTGTCTCTGAATATTTCTTGAAGTATTTAGTATTTATCCTGTGGCGCCATCGTGTGGACAACATACTGAAAGCACCTGGTGAATGCAATCTCTTTTAATATTCAATCCAGCATCAATACCTATTTTCGATTTATTTTTCAACAGTTTATGTTCACGTGGCTGTTTTCGTTTATATTCGCCAAGCTATTATGAATTTTGAAATAATCGTGTACTTGATTTGTCCGATCTACCGATGAAAAGCCAGAATCACTGTCCTCTGAAGCTGGAGAGATGGACTTTTTTCCTTCCAGTATTCATAAGCTGTATCGCTCTGATATTTCATTTTGCACACATACACTGCTCAAAAACACCTGAATTCTGCTCTTGTTGTGTTCTAATGGGTGGATTGTGAGGCATAATTTATTAATGAGATCTGACCCGATAATAATAACATATGTTGGTTTAGCTTGTCAGTGTGAATGAAATGTGTATTTATTTGTCCGATCTCGCCCCGAAACGCGGCTGTCATGTGACTTTTTTCCCTTCACAATGTCAAATATTGCATTTTGCACACATACACGGCTCAAAAACCCCTGGATTTTGCTCTTGTTGTGTTCTAAAGGGTGGATTGTGTGCATTCGGAGTATATATATTTTATTTTAAGAAGCTCTTAAAAATATATATAAATGACTTTACAACAGGGAACTACACTAACTTTTTCCACTAGTGGCACTTGTGCTACTAACTTTTTCAGTTACTGGCACAAAACATAATTTGGTCGCCCAAATTATTTATAGTAATTACTGAATAATAATGAACAATAATGAAACTGTATTGCATACAGATGTGCTTTTTGTTTTACTTGCCATCTTTTAAACCACATGCCTTGTTCTATTTCTTACAGTACACACAGTGCATTGCTCTGTCTTATAGCTGGGGTTAGAGGGGCCACGGTGCAGGTTGTACAGTGGACCCTGATTAAAATTGTTTAATTTGTACTGTATGTTCATTATATTTATTTATTTGTGCTACTTAAATAATGTTTACATTTTTTAAGTTTGTTTTTGTTCATTTAAAATAGCACTGCATAGTCTTCACTGTAAAATTAAATACACAATCAAACCAAAATGTATTCAGACACCTTCAACATTTCTCACATAATCACAGTTTATTTGCTGTAGTTTAGAAACTGGTAATAAAATATGACAATAACTCAGAACAAATTAATCTTGGTAATTTCGGATAACTTTGATAAAAACATATGTAATGGAGTCAACCAAAACTTCAGACAGCTGTCAGTATGACAATATTTACACAACTATCAATACTTGTTGAACTGTTGAACAGTTAATAAGCAAGCAATGCTTAATTTGGTTCAGTCTGTGGTGTGTAAAGGTTGCATTAGCAATTAAAGAAAGAAACACTTAAGCAAAACATGGGCAGGTCCTTAATTATTATTTTTTTAAATCAATTTCACTGGCCTCCACCCACTAGTATAACAATTCTATCAGATTTTTGGATTGACTTTGGATAAATTCTTGTACTACAAGGTAATTCAATCAAGAGCAGTGATTGATTTACTTTCATTTTCATACATTAAAGACACTGACAGCAGAGCTAGTAAATTAGGCGCGGTCCCTTTAAGAGACAAACACATCCATTATAATGATACACATCCGATTTTTTTGCAACTCTTTTACTTAAGACATAACCACATAATCTTTCGAACACACTTTCCTACACGGGTATTTCGACATATTTTGTATGTACTTGTTGTCGGTACAAAAGCAAGAAGACTTTGAGACGCGTCTCTGCTTGCTCCCTGAACACCAGAACACCGCGCTGCTGAATTGAGCTCTTTCGCTTTTCGCTCTTTTTTTCTGTTTATTTAAACTGCGATTTGTATTTGTTCGTTCAGGTGCAGGAGGACGTGAACGTCCTGAACGAGAGCTCGGTTCAGTCTTGCTGTCCCTGTCCACGAGACGCGGCTTTCTCTCTTAGTTCATCTCAGTTCTCTCTCGCAGTTCAGCTTTCCCTGCAGCGTGGGGTTGAAGCCAACTTGATGTGTTGAATGCTCGGAGCACGTTATAAAACGTATTCTTAAAATACACATTTCTATTTTAATAAATGCTCATATTAAATCATAGCATAACACATAAGCAGGTACAAAAATAATCAGTGATGCATATGCGATCATTTTTGTCGCAGTGTAGCTCCCTGCTTTACCATGTCATGCAACGCTGAGCAATCACTGTGACGTTCAGTCTGACAGAGAACATCTCATAAGCACATATAAACACTCATTTTCATGTGTGTAATATATTATTCTAATTGTTTTGTGCCGTTTCGCTGCAGTGTTTTAATGTGAAAGGCTGTAATTTCTCTGTGGACTTCCAAGTGTTCAGGGAAATACATTGCGAGCTCGCGGGCAGTTGGCTGCCGCGAATATATCATGTTATTACTTTAAACAGTTCAGAAACATCTGAATTTAGCCCTTGGTGTGTTCTAACGAGTAGATTGGGTCTTAAAGGTAAGAAGATAAGGTCTTAAATAAGAATAAATTTGCTCGTTGTGAGCTCCGTGGAGACAATGCCTCCAGCAGCTGACCAGCAGCTGATTCTTCTCTCGTCTTTCTGACTGCTCTTCTGCCCAGAAATAAATGATTAATGAGCCCTGATCCCTGTAATAATCAGATATGTTGGTTAAGCTTGTCAGTTTGAAGGAAATTGTATTATTTACAGAATTTCTGACCGATTTAAAAGTGAAAGTAAACCTTCGGGTATTGCAACTAGGGGCGCAATTTTTCTCAGATAATGTAAGTCTATGGGTAATGTGTTTTGACATTTAAAAATTAATTAAAAAAAAAATGAAGTCTGATCAGTCTGAAAAGATATAGCACACACCACCTCTCTATCCAGCAGGTGTCTGCCAAGTTTGGGGCTTGTGGCTTTAAAGCCCTAGGAGGAGTAGCGTTTAGAATTTCTGTCAGAAAAATAATAATAAGAAAAAAAAGAAGTTTAAATAGCATAACAGTATGTTGGCTTGTTGCCAAGCCAACATAATAATAAGTTTAAATAGGATTTCAGAAGTTGGCTTTCTCAAGCCAACTTAATAACTAGAAAAAAAAGTTTGTTGAGACGAACTTTAAGTTGGCTTGAGAAAGCCTGACCAGAAAGTTTAAAGAAGTTAGAAGTTTATAGTTTAAAGTTAGATTGATAGATTAGTTGAAAGAACGAAATATATATTAGTTAGAAACAATGACAGATAGATTAGTTAGAATGATATAGATTAGCTCAAATGAAAGAATGATAGATAGATTAGCTTGACCGAAAAAATGCATGCGACTAACATGTTTCTAGCATGATTAGCAAGTTACTAGCCTGTTGTTAACATGACTAGCATGTCGCTACCATGTTTTTAGCATGACTAGCATGTTACTACCATGTTTCTACCATGATTAGCATGCGAATAGCATGTTTTTAGCATGACTAGCATGTCGCTACCATGTTTCTAGCATGTTTCTAGCATGCTTAACATGTTGCTAGCATGTTGCTAGCATGTTTACAGTATGATAAGCAAGTTATTAGCATGTGGTTAGCTTGACTAGCATGTTGCTAGCATGTTTGTAGCATGATTAGCATTCAACTAGCATGTTGCTAGCATGATTTTAGCATGATTAGCATTTCGCTAGCATGTCTCTAGCATGCGACTAGCATGTTTCTAACATGATTTTAGCACGATTAGCATGTTGCTAGCATGTTTCTTGCATGATTAGCATGTTTCTTGCATGATTAGCATGTCGCTAGCATTTTTGTAGGATGACTAGCATGCGACTAACATGTTTTAACATGTTGCTAGCATGTTTCTTGCATGATTAGCATGTCGCTAGCATTTTTGTAGGATGACTAGCATGCGACTAGCATGCGACTAACATGTTTTAACATGTTGCTAGCATGTTTCTAGCATGATTAGCATGCGACTAGCATGTTGCTAGCATGATTTTAGCACGATTAGCATGTTGCTAGTATGTTTCTTGCTAGATTAGCATGTCGCTAGCATTTTTGTAGGATGACTAGCATGCGACTAGCATGCGACTAGCATGTTGCTAGCATGTTTCTAGCATGATTAGCATGCGACTAGCATGTTGCTAGCATGATTTTAGCACGATTAGCATGTTGCTAGCATGTTTCTTGCTAGATTAGCATGTCGCTAGCATTTTTGTAGGATGACTAGCATGCGACTAGCATGTAACTACCATGTTGCTAGCATGATTTTAACATGATTAGCATGCGACCAGCATGTTTCTAACATGATTAGCATGTTGTTAACATGTTTCTAGCATGACTAGCATTCGACTAGCATGTTTCTAGCATGATTAGCATTCTACTAGCATGTTTCTAGCATGAATAGCATGCGACTAGCATTTTTCTAACATGATTAGCATGTTGCTAACATGTTTCTAGCATGACTAGCATTCAACTAGCATGTTTCTAGCATGATTAGCATTCGACTAGCATGTTGCTAGCATGATTAGCATGTTGCTAGCTTGTTTCTAGCATGACTAGCATGTTGCTAGCTTGTTTCTAGCATGACTAGCATGTGACTAGCATTTTGCTAGCATGATTTTAGCATTATTAACATGTTGCTAACATGTCACTAACATGTCTATAACATGATTAGCATGTCGATGGCATGTTTGTTGCATGATTAGCATGTTGCTAGCATGTTTGTAGGATGACTAGCACGCGACTAGCATGTTTCTAGCATGATTAGCATGTTCGCTATCATGTTTCTACCATGACTAGCATGTGACTACCATGTTGCTAGCATGATTTTAACATGATTAGCATGTTGCTAGCATGTTTGTAGCATGCGACTAGCATGTTGCGAATAGCATGTTGTTAGCATGTTTCTAGCATGACTGCCATTCGACTATCATGTTTCTAGCATGAATAGCATGCGACTAGCATTTTTCTAACATGACTAGCATTCGGCTAGCATGTTTCTAGCATGATTAGCATTCCACTAGCATGTTGCTAGCATGATTAGCATGTTGCTAGCTTGTTTCTAGCATGACTAGCATGTGACTAGCATTTTGCTAGCATGATTTTAGCATGATTAACATGTTGCTAGCATGTTTCTTGCTAGATTAGCATGTCGCTAGCATTTTTGTAGGATGACTAGCATGCGACTAGCATGCGACTAGCATGTTGCTAGCATGTTTCTAGCATGATTAGCATGCGACTAGCATGTTGCTAGCATGATTTTAGCACGATTAGCATGTTGCTAGCATGTTTCTTGCTAGATTAGCATGTCGCTAGCATTTTTGTAGGATGACTAGCATGCGACTAGCATGTAACTACCATGTTGCTAGCATGATTTTAACATGATTAGCATGCGACCAGCATGTTTCTAACATGATTAGCATGTTGTTAACATGTTTCTAGCATGACTAGCATGCGACTAGCATGTTTCTAGCATGATTAGCATTCTACTAGCATGTTTCTAGCATGAATAGCATGCGACTAGCATTTTTCTAACATGATTAGCATGTTGCTAACATGTTTCTAGCATGACTAGCATTCAACTAGCATGTTTCTAGCATGATTAGCATTCGACTAGCATGTTGCTAGCATGATTAGCATGTTGCTAGCTTGTTTCTAGCATGACTAGCATGTTGCTAGCTTGTTTCTAGCATGACTAGCATGTGACTAGCATTTTGCTAGCATGATTTTAGCATTATTAACATGTTGCTAACATGTCACTAACATGTCTATAACATGATTAGCATGTCGATGGCATGTTTGTTGCATGATTAGCATGTTGCTAGCATGTTTGTAGGATGACTAGCACGCGACTAGCATGTTTCTAGCATGATTAGCATGTTCGCTATCATGTTTCTACCATGACTAGCATGTGACTACCATGTTGCTAGCATGATTTTAACATGATTAGCATGTTGCTAGCATGTTTGTAGCATGCGACTAGCATGTTGCGAATAGCATGTTGTTAGCATGTTTCTAGCATGACTGCCATTCGACTAGCATGTTTCTAGCATGAATAGCATGCGACTAGCATTTTTCTAACATGACTAGCATTCGGCTAGCATGTTTCTAGCATGATTAGCATTCCACTAGCATGTTGCTAGCATGATTAGCATGTTGCTAGCTTGTTTCTAGCATGACTAGCATGTGACTAGCATTTTGCTAGCATGATTTTAGCATGATTAACATGTTGCTAGCATGTCACTAACATGTCTATAACATGATTAGCATGTCGATGGCATGTTTCTTGCATTATTAGCATGTCGCTAGCATGTTTGTAGGATGACTAGCACGCGACGCATGTTTCTAGCATGATTAGCATGTTCGCTATCATGTTTCTACCATGACTAGCATGTGACTACCATGTTGCTAGCATGATTTTAACATGATTAGCATGTTGCTAGCATGTTTGTAGCATGCGACTAGCATGTTGCGATTAGCATGTTGTTAGCATGTTTCTAGCATGACTAGCATGCGACTAGCATGTTGCTAGCATGATTTTAGCATGATTAGCATATTATTAGGATAGGTGGATAGATAGAAATAGATAGAAATAGTCAGATAGATAGATAGATAGATAGAAATATTCTGATAGATAGATAGATAGATAGATAGATAGAACTAGTCAGATAGATAGATAGATAGATAGATACATAGAAATAGTCTGATAGATAGATAGATAGATAGATAGATAGATAGAAATAGTCAGATAGATGGATAGATAGAAATAGTCAGATAGATGGATGGATAGATAGAAATAGTCAGATAGATAGATAGATAGAAATAGTCTGATAGATAGATAGATAGATAGATAGATAGATAGATAGATAGATAGAAATAGTCAGATAGATAGATAGATAGATAGATAGATAAGATGAGTTTGAATGAGTTTAAATTGATTAGCAACAAAGCATGATTGAGTCTAATGGGATTTGGAGCTTGGAACATCTGAACATCATTTCAATGAAAGTCTATGGGCAATTTTATGATTTTTAATATTAAATTTTAAGAAAACCGTAACTCAAACCAGTCTGAAAAGATATAGCACACAGAGTCAGAACAGTATGAAGGTCTGACCCGAGTTTGGAGTATGTAGCTTGAACGGTCTAGGAGGAGTAGGTGTCCAAAATTTTTCCGGCCAGAAAAATAATAAGAATAACTAGAATTAAAAGTTAGTGAACTAACTTTGATGTTGGCTTGGCCATCTTGGCCATGGGGCAAAAGAGCCACAGTACTTGTGTGCCCAACATTCTTGAGTTGCCCTGCTGCAAAAAAATAAAAATAATAATACCATAAAAAACACACCTGCAACAGTCTTTTTCCATGGTCCCTTGCTGTTTTCTTTTTTAATAAAAAGCCTAGGCTATGAGAACAGCTACGACAGAGTTGTCTAGCTGAATGCTAAATAAGTCATGCAAAAACAATAATCTCCTAAATACCATTTAATTTGATCTTATTTTAACAGTACTGACAACATATTTAAATTATCACACATTACTGAAAAATTAAAGAAGGGACACTATATATAGTATACTTCGGCAAGTCAAGAGCTAAACAAAAAGTCCTGTTTCATTACAAAATACTGTAACTTTTATAAACTTTATACTATCACCACAAAATTGTAATTAATATTTATTAAAAAAATAATATTTCATAAAACTGAAACTTAAATATATTATTTCTATTGGCTATACAAAACAGAAAAGAAAAAAGACTAAATAAGAAGCGCGTTGATTTTTCACGAGTAAACAACATGTATTTAACGCGTTAAATATGTGTTGTCTATGCGTGAAATACACGTATTTAACGTGTTGTTGACGCGTTAAAATTCACGTGTATTTCCCTTTCCCCTGCAGATCATACACATACGTTTTTCTCCTGCCCTAAGCTCGACTCCTTCTGGTCGTCTTTCTTCAACTCCCTTTCTGTTATTCTGGGCATCCCCCTAACCCCATGCCCTCTAATTGCAATTTTTGGTGTGTCCCCTGAGAACAGGTTTAATAAATATCAAGCTGACCTTGTTGCGTTTTCTGCCCTCATAGCCAAACGACGTATATTGCTACATTGGAAGAGTCCTAATCCCCCTGGCTCAACCTCTTGGTTAAAAGATTTAATGTCTTTTCTTCATTTAGAAAAAATCAAACATACAGTTAGAGGATCTGTGAAACGATTTCATAATACATGGGACCCATTTCTCTCTTATGTTAACTCCCTAACTTCGCTAGACTCTTAAATTTGATCGAATACCTTTTCCGTTTTTGTTTTTGAGCGTTTTATTATTATTGCTTTTTATCTTTATTTTTTTTTATTTTTTTATTATTATTTATTTATTTATTTATTTTTTATTTATTTTTTTTTTTTTTTCATCTATGTTCTTTTACATAAAAGATTTACCTCCAGGGAAAAGAAAATGGAAAAATGCCAGACTTCTTATTTACAGTTGACCTGTTTACCGTCTGTAACATGTTTGGAAGTTTGCACAATAAACATATTAAAAAAAAAAAAAAATTCACATGTATTTGACCCTCTTGGCCTTCCATACACATTAGATATAATGAAGGGAGACGTGAAAAAAGGACATCGCGTTGTTTTGATATGGATTAATTTATCACAGAATATTTGTAGACATGTCAAGCTTTCTATAGATATATCTCTCATGTCTCTTCGTTGAGTATTCATGGAGTTACAGTTCATTTTAATGACGTGTTTGTAAATGAAGATCAGCGCAGACAAAGGCTGCAGACAGCACACCTTGTTTGTTATCTTTATTTTATAAGTGCACAAAGTTTTGTTGTCATTATGTTTGTATCCAAAAAAAAGTAGACCCTTTACAGATTCGATTGATGTATTGCTCTTATCTGTGCATTTGCTGTGATATTATTTTTGGAAGCTCTTAAAAAATGCTGATGAAGCGCTCATTTCTCTCTCGTCTTTCTCTCTGTTCTTTGGCAAGAGACATAATTTATAAATGAGATCTGACCCGGTAATAATAACATATGTTGGTTTAGCTTGTCAGTGTGAATGAAATGTGTAGCCTATTTATTTGTCCGATCTCGCCCAGAAACGTGGCTGTCATGTGGACTTCAAGTGTTCAGAGAAATACATCGCGAGCTCGCGGACATTTGGCTGCCGCGAATATATCATGTTATTACTTTAAAAAGTTCAGAAACATCTGAATTTAGCTCTTGGTGTGTTCTAACGTGTGGATTGCGTGCCAAGCCAACATAAGTTTAAATAGGATTTTAGTAAGTTGGCTTTCTCAAGCCAACTTAATTATAGTTTCAAATACTTACTGAAATTTTTCCAAAAGAGAGAGCAGTGGGAGATCTGCTGTGTGATCTGCAGGTACGAACAGAGGACCAACAACTGCAAAGCCCCAAAAATCTAAAACTTGCAGTTTATGCTCAGTCAACTTTTTGGACCATTTTGGATTTTTTCTGTAGTTTTTTATTTATTTATTTTATTTAAGCTAATTTGCTTTGTTTTGTTAACTTCAAAAGTAAAACTATTTTAAATATATCCAGGTTCAGGATAGGTGAAGTAAAAGGTTCAAATAAACCCTATGTCAGGCTGTTAAGTATAATAAAAACGCTGTCAAATGAACTTTTTTTGCTCTTTTTGATCACAGATGGTCAAGATGTTATAAAACATGACAAATAACAATTTCTGGGGTCAGAATTGTATTGAAAAATGTGTCCATTTTCTCTGCGAGTTGTTTACATCAAAAGTTATGCCACTTTAAATCATATTTAGATTTTTCGGGTTTGGCTCAAAGGGTTAAAAATTAAGCATTTTGGACATTATTTCAGCTTGGTACCCAATTTAATGTTAAAATAGACACTCGAATGATAAAGAAATAATATGTTGTGGAAAAAAAATCACCCTATGCGCTTGAGAAAACGAAAAAATAGTTGATCCTCTACACATCTTTGGCCATTTTTTGCTATTTTTGTCCAGAAATAAGGTCAATATGTTGTCAAATGTCAAAAATAACCATTCCATTAAATTCCTGGGGTCAGAATTGTATGGGAAAATGTGTTCATTTGTCTCTGTATGTTGTTTACTTCTAATGATATGCCACTTTCTATTTCACTTTTAGATTTTTCGGGTTCCGGTCGGGTGCAGCAAAGGGTTAATAAAAGAACCCTTTGGTACATTATTTCAGCTTGGCACCTGGCAGATTGTGAAAATAGACACTTTAAGGATTTAAAAAAATCAGGTGGCATAAAAAAAGCCGGGGGGTGCGCGTGGACCCCTATTTCCATCTAGACTACTTGTGAATAGTGACGAACATGAGGCGTG
The DNA here is from genome assembly GCF_023724105.1 of Carassius gibelio. Lineage (NCBI taxonomy): Eukaryota > Metazoa > Chordata > Actinopteri > Cypriniformes > Cyprinidae > Carassius > Carassius gibelio. Next base: position 39,436,057 of record NC_068398.1, read on the forward strand.
GATGAGAGACACCAAAACAAATCGCTGGTCACAAATAAGAAGCATTAGCCTAATTAGGAGGATTTCAATCTAAGCCAAGAAGAGACTGGTTTTCCTTTGCTAAAGTATGGAAACTTTTTTCTTGTAAACAATATTTGTGAGACTCTCATATCTCAGAGGCATGTGCTCGATGCCTACATCTTACGTCCACTTCCAGAACGGATATTACATGGGGCTGTGCAAAAAATCGAAGGCGATTTATATGCGCATCTCCTCTGTAAGGGCACTCATGTGATTAGTAGTATATCTCCAGCATGTGCGTTCAGATCAGGGTTGGCAGGTTTTCAAAACAAAACCTGCCCAATTGCTTCTCAAAACTAGTTCAATCGCGTTTCGGGTGATGCTTACAATGCTTAAAGTTCATGCCATTCATATCCTCACATCTCTGTAGTACAGTGAAATTTTCTCTGACTGTATAACCAGATGCATTAGTAGACCAAACTAAATTTCCACTTAATTTTGGAATTGGATCTATTTAATCCATTCTAATTACTGAGTTGCCAGCCCTTCCAACTTCCAATGCGATCATGTATTAATGCAAGCATTTTTCTTCATTGCTAAGAGCGGAAATATGAGCAAGCATATTTTCTTCATTTGCAGTGAGCTTTAGAGAAAATGTGTGTGTTTCAGACTTATCTGTTTGTGCTGCGTGGTCTTGGTGGACTTTGCTCCCGACTCCCCCTTTCTTCTCCAACTTCTGCTGTGAAAGTCTCTGTTGTCAGTCTGCCTCAGCTTTCTCTGGTCCAGCCGCCGTTTGGTGTATCAAATGTGCACAGTGAATGTCCCCTCTCCACCAGTGTAAAAGCAAACATCTGGATCAGTCTGAGACAGTCTTTGTTCTCTGCTCTGCGTGATTCTGGTTGTGTTCACTCTGACTGATCCGTTGACAGTTTTTCCACTGCTTGATGATATGCTTCGTTGTGTTTCTTTCAAGTCTTTCTCGCTCCATGGTTGAGAGACCATCACCGTTCTATTCAGCCCAGCCACTTGAATCATGGGGAAAGCTCTGACATGCTTTCCTTTTTCCTCCAGTTTCTTCTCGTTCAAGCTGTCCATGAATTTCAGGTGAGAAGAAAAAAAATGAGGTACTATTTTACTTGCATCCACCACTAAGTATCAGTGCAACCTACAAATGAGAGACAGTTTACTTTGCTTTCTTGGGTTGTCACTTTTGTGAAAAAAATCCTGTTTGATTTGAGTGACAAGTGTTCATTGAACCGATTGTAAAATCGATTTTGCATGTCTAAATAAGTTTCATACGGCAAATAACACCAAATATAGGTAAATCCACGGACAACAGGCAGGTCGAATGTAAAGACCAATATTTCTGATTATTTACTGGCGTGTAGTTACGTGCACAATGACAAACAGGAATGCAACATTTTCGAAAAACAATAAGCAGGGTGGACCGCCATAATGCAAAACATTTACTGCAGGCTTCAACATAGATGTGTTTACAATTAGAAATGTCAACGACAATAAAAAATCGCATAGGCGATTCTAGGGCTGTCAAAAAAAAAATTTGTTGAATTTAAAATAAAAATCCATATTCGAATGCAAAAATTTTGCATTCGAATTTTAGGTGTGCATTAAGGAAGCTGCCTTATGAGCCCCGGTACTTCACAGTCCGTGTTCCATGCCATCTCGCTGCGTGCACAGCCGTGTTTACTTTCAAACTTTCAAAGGCGGACGAGCTCGACACGCAATAGCTGCCGTCTTATCTTTCACCTCGTGTACGCACACTGTCTGCGCAGTCTCAAAAAATGCCCACACGCGGATGATGAAAAGGACATAATGCAGACAGTGTGCGGACGGCTGAAGTATACTTGATCTTTATCAGTGGAGGACGAGATGCGATGACGAAGTATGTGGCATTGCATTATAAGGTTATGTATAAAAAAAAAGCGAGAACATCAATATGGAGAAGATCTTGTTTACATCAAAACCGAAACCAAGTCGTTCACACAGAAAGCATATTTCGCACATTTTCTAGAGGGACACCGTTTGGACTCGTGTCTCGCACAAGAGAGCCGTATGTTTAGAAAGACATGTAAAATTTATGTATTAATTTAATTTTCTAAAAATATCTCGAGACTTTATGTTGGGTTTTTGTTCCCCATCCCTCTGCATCTCATGTTTTTAAATTTTAAAAAAAATTCTGTGTGACTGGGTTTCCGCACTTTTTATTTATTTAACAATGCATGCATGCATGACGCTGTTTTGTTTTATAGTTCTTTAAGCAACTTAATATTTAAAATAATTTTTATGAACCAATTATTATGTTGTTTTTTCACAGCGATGTATTCTAATGTTTTGAATAAACGTGCAGTAATATTTTGCACCATGCGCTATCTTGAGGCCTCAGAAGAGAAGCAAAATGCTTTTCTTCACCCTAACTGAAATTATGCATTTTAAATTCTAATACAATAAAATAAAAAACAAAGTAAAAAATTTGAACTTAGTTGACTATGGATCCCGACTGATTGTTATAACTGTTTAGAATTACAATTTGATGCTGTTTGATGACGATGTGTTGTTTTTTGGATGATTTTGTTAACCTATAGAGGGATCTTGATTGTAGTAACTAGAATAATTTGTAACTGTTTATGATGTGGTGCTAATTATGTATTCCTAATGAGCTTAATTATTTGCAGATGGAGCTCTGTTAATTGGTCATGTGTTTATTATAAAAGAGATGAATTTGAACATTTGTATACTCCTGATCAAGGTCGTGTGACCGAAACGTTGTGCTATTAAAAATTAATTTTGCAAGTTAAGATAGTGTGCGGGAGTTCCTTATATATTGGGTTGAAAGCCAAAATGTTCCCAAACTGGCGACGTGACATTAGGTTTTGGGATGAGATCGAGTGCCTCCCATCGTTTCAGCCAGCCTATTCAAAACAAACGAAGTACCGTAAAGCTACAACGGCTCGTGAGAAAATTACAGTCGTAACCATATTGTATAATTAATTTATTTAACATTGAATGCACAGTGACAAATTGAAAAAACAAGAAGGCCACAGCCTCAGAAAAAATACCTTCGGTGCTTGGCCCTAATAATTATAAGAAGAACGGGAAAGAAAACAATAGGTGTCTCGTACCTTCCGTGCTTGGACCCTAATAATAAGAATGGGAACGGAAACAATAGGTGCCTCGCACCTTCGGTGCTTGAGAATCTGTGAGGTATAGTCAAGAGGAAAATAAGAAACGAGAACAAATAATGCAGACGAGCTGAAGGCCACTGTCAAAGAAACCTGGGCTTCCATACCACCTCAGCAGTGCCACAAACTGATCACTTTCATGCCATGCCGAATTGAGCCAGTAATTAAAGCAAAAGGTGCCCCTACCAAGTATTGAGTACATGTACATAAATTAACGTACTTTCCAGAAGGCAAACAAGTCACTAAAAATGTTTTTTATGAAGTATTCAAATTTGTTTATGAATGAATGTTGAATTGGTGGGTTTTTGTTCAATGTGAGCCAAAATCATCACAATTAAAAGTACCAAAGACAGTGAATCTACAATTTTCATAGTCATGAAAATAAAGAAAACTCTTTGAATGAGAAGGTGTGTCCAAACTTTTGGTCTGTACTGTACTGTGTATGTATATATATATATATATATATATATATATATATATATATATATATATATATATATATATATATATATATATATATATATAAATTAGTTGTGGGCCATTATAGGCATGACTATGAAAATTGTAGATTCACACTGAAGGCATCAAAACTATGAATTAACACATGTGGAATTATATACATAACAAAAAAGTGTGAAACAACTGAAAATGTCATATTCTAGGTTCTTCAAAAGTAGCCACCTTTTGCTTTGATTACTGCTTTGCACACTATTGGCATTCTCTTGATGAGCTTCAAGAGGTAGTCCAATGGTCTTCCAACAGTCTTGAAGGAGTTCCCCGAGAGATGCTTAGCACTTGTTGGCCCTTTTGCCTCCTGTCCTGGTCCAGCTCACCACTAAACCATCTAGACTGGGTTCAAGTCTGGTGACTGTGGAGGCCAGGTCATCTGTCGCAGCACCCAATCACTCTCCTTCTTGGTCAAATAGCCCTTGATGCCTTCAGTGTGACTACAATTTTCATAGTCATGAAAATAAAGAAAATTCTTTGAATGAGAAGGTGTGTCCAAACTTTTGGTCTGTACTATATATATGTATATTTAATTACTGTTTAATAACAATATCATGCATATGATCCTTTGTGTAAAGGTCTTCTTTTAATTTTTGATGAGTCGACTGTAGCCTAAGTCTATCCTACGTTTTGAAATTAACTCACTGTAAATTTTTTTTTTTTTAAAGATGTTACAATGTTATGTCATAATGTTATTGTTGTTTTACTTCCTCCTCTTATCTCATTTTACAATTACATCCATTTAGAAATCCATCCCTTTGCACCAACTGGCGGTAGTTTCGCGAATTATTTTAACACGCGACTGACTTGGGTTAATGCCGCGGCCCTGTTGTCCCATTTATGTTGTCCACCTACTGTATACAATGCCCCAGTTTTTCTTGAGCTGATCTCAAAGATCTAATACTTTTTCCTATTTCTCTCAAATATTGTTCACAAATCTCTCAAAATCTGTGTTAGTGAGCCCATCTACTCTGCCGAGATAATCGATCCACCTCACAGGTGTTGAATATCAAGATGCTGATTAGACAGCATGATTACTGCACAGACCGTAGGCTGGCCACAATAAAAGGCCACTCTAAAATGTGCAGTTTTATCACATAGCACAATGCCACAGATGTTGGAAGTTTTAAGGGAGCATGCATTGGCATGCTGACTGCAGGAATGTCCACCAGAGCTGTTGCCCATGAATTGAATGTTCATTTCTCTACCATAAGCTGTCTCCAAAGGTGTTTCAGAGAATTTGGCAGTACATCCAGCCGGCCTCACAACTGCAGACCACATGTAACCACACCAGCCCAGGACCTCCATATCCAGAATCTTCACCTCCAAGATCGTCTGAGGCCAGCCACCCAGACAGCTGCTGCAACAAATGGCGTTGCACAACCAAATAACTTCTGCACAAACTGTCAGAAACCATCTCAGGGAAGCTCATCTGCATGCTCATCGTCCTCGGGGTCTCAACCTGACTGCAGTTCATCGTCGAAACTGACTTAAGTGGACAAATGCTCACATTCGATGGCATCTAGCACTTTGGAGAGGTGTTTTCTTTACACATAAATCCAGGTTTTCACTTTACAGGGCAGATGGCAGACAGTGTATGACATTGTGGGGTTGAGCGGTTTGTTGATGTCAGTGGTGGTGGTGGGGTTATGGTATGGGCAGGCCTATGTTAAGGACAACGAACACGGATGCATTTTATTGATAGAATACTGAATGCAACGAGATACCTTGACTATATTCTGGGACCCGTTGTTGTGCCATTCATCCACGACCATCACCTCATGTTGCAGCATGATAATGCACGGCCCCATGTTGCAAGGATCTGAACTCAATTCCTGGAAGGTGCCATCTGTCATGTCTGGCAAAAAAAATCAAGTCATACTCCACATTCCATACCAGATGGGAGCAGTATGCCTCAATAAAGTGAATTGGTCTACTCTAGAGTAACAAACGAGAAACGGCAGAGCCTCTATGCTTTGCCCCTACCTTCACAACAACCCTACAGCCATAGCCGAAGTCTAAGAGGACGTTTTGCCTCCAGAGGAACGTTGGGTGATGTCAAGTGATTTTGAAACATGACATCTTCAAGCTACTCCCCTTCACCTTTACCAGTGAATATGTTCCTATTCGTTTTGTTCATATTACATTTTAAGTTGTATATACACATTATTTGAATTAAATTAATTTGACAGACAGCATTCTGTCAACATCATTGGTAAACATCAGACAGCTGATGTTGACCAAGCTAGCGCAAACCAACGTAACCAGAGCTGCCAACTCTCAAGCATTCACCATGAGACACACGCAATTGACTCTTTTCTCACGCTTTCACACCACACATCAATTTTCTCACGCCCAGAAAAATCACGAAGCAAAGAGGACACGGAGACCAACAGACTAGACAGAGCCAGGTTAGTTATGATATAAAAAAAATGGGTAACTTATAGCTAGCTAATTATCAAACGCAGCTACGGTTAGCCATTGCTAACATTAGCACGTTTATCGAACAGTCTTCGATACATTTCTATGTTATAAGTTCCCCCCAAAAAAATACACAAACATTTAAATCAAAGTTCTAGCGAAATACTAACAGCATCTAACTTACCAATCCAAAAGAAATGTTGCAAGTTCGGAGTCGAACATCATTCCTGTCAGGTCCATCAGTTGTCTCCAGCGATTGAAAGCAGTGCCGATGTTTACTCTGGTTCAGCTCCTTTTCTTATCGGATTTGATTTGTGATTCCGAGCGCGGTTGTTTCCCTGTAGCGGGTGGTGGTCTCTTGCCAAGGGCTTGAGCCATCCTTCCTCTCTCTTCCCTGAACTGAAATGAAGTACTGGGCTTCTACTCTCCACATGATTGACATCAGCTTCAAGTACACGCCCACAAGCCGTGCGAGTTATTTGTGTATTACAGGTTGGCTGGTGGTTATGTTGCCCGCATAGCGCCGCCCATGGCCGAAACTGGCATTACGACACCTGTTGGTCCGGGGCTAGTAATGCTAATGCTAATTAAGGTTGATATCTCTGCAGAACTATAACTTGACTTTTTTTAATGACATCATCGCCCTTATTTCTTCTCATTCTTGCGTGTTGGCAATTTTACCTCAATTTTTGCATATGGCACCTTTAAAGACCCTGGGGTCAAACTGACCGAATAGAAAAATGATGCTTAAAAATGTTTTACGGGTCTCCCTATTAAATTAGTAAAACACATTATAGTAACATTACAGTAGACAAGACAGTAAATCTAAAGAAAGAAAAGTAAATTGTGTATTTGCAGATGTTCTCTCAGATTTTAACATTATACCAAAAATAAATAAATTTTACTTTTATTTCAGAATTCATTGAAGAAAAAGAGGAAAATGAAGAATCAAGTGAAGTTGAGGAGAAGAATCATGTCAAAACTGGCGGAAAACTTTCCAAGTGTGGTAAGAGTTTCACACAATCATCAAACCTTGAGGATCACAAGAACATCCACACTGGAGAGAAGCAGCACGCATGTGATCAATGCGGTAAAATGTTTTTATGGGCTTCAATTCTGAAGAAACACTTAAAAGTTCATGCAAAGAAGAAGCCACATTCATGTCATTTGTGTGGTAAGAGTTTTTTGCATCTACAAAGTTTGAAAGTACATCAGAAAATACATACTGATGTGAGAGAGTACGTGTGCTTTGGGTGTGAAAAAACTTTTAGTTCAGTGAGCAGTTTAAAACTGCACGAGAGGATTCACACTGGTGAGAAACCTTACAAGTGTTCACACTGTGACATGAGATTCATTGTGTCATCAAGTCTGAAAACACATGAGAGGTTCCACACTGGAGAGAAACCTTACAAGTGTTCACACTGTGACAAGAGATTCAGTCAATCATCAAATCTGAAAACACATGAGAGGATTCACACTGGAGAGAAACCTCACAAGTGTTCACACTGTGACAAGAGATTCAATAATTTATCACGTCTGAAAACACATGAGAGGATTCACACTGGAGAGAAACCTTACAAGTGTTCACACTGTGACAAGAGATTCAGTCAGCCAGTAAATCTGAAAACACACGAGACGATTCACACTGGAGAGCAACCTTACAAGTGTTCAAACTGCGACAAGGGATTCAATAATTTATCACATCTGAAAAAACATGAGAGGATTCACACTGGAGAGAAACCTTACAAGTGTTCACACTGTGACAAGAGATTCAGTCAGCCAATAAATCTGAAAACACATGAGAGGATTCACACTGGAGAGCAACCTTACAAGTGTTCACACTGTGACAAGAGATTCAATCAATCAGCAAATCTGAAAACACATGAGAGGATTCACACTGGAGAGAAACCTTACAAGTGTTCATACTGTGACAAGAGATTCAGTCAGTTAGTAGATCTGAAAACACATGAGAGGATCCACACTGGAGAGAAACCTTACAAGTGTTCACACTGTGAAAAGAAATTCAGTGGTTCATCAAATCTGAAAACACACGAGAGGATTCACAGTGGAGAGAAAGTACATCACCGCAACATACCTGGGAATCGTTTCATTGAGTCATCTGTTATACACAAAAACCAACCACAGTAAGGCCCCATATATGCGGAGACACATTTAGTTGTATATGTAAATATTTTGTATGGTATATGCGTTTTGTCCAGACGGATCCAGCATTCAGGGCAGTGAAAACGCAATTTTTTTTAAAACCAGGTCCCAGAGTGGATAAATCTGAAAATGACACCTTTGGGGTTTTGTGTTCTGCCAATCTGTATGTTTTGTGAAACAATGATGTCATTACCCCACGTCTCAACCATAGTCAGACACCGCTATGTGATGTAACACCAACAACAATGGAGGACTACATGTTTGTGCTCATGCTGTAGAAGCTACGGAGCCTGTAAGCTTGACTAAACTTACTAGTAGAGCAGCACGATATTGGGGAAAAAAATCACATTGTGATAATGCATCGGCGATGTATATTGCGATAGGGAAAAATAAAATCACTATGACTTGAACAGCTCTATTTGGGGAAAAAAATATTGGGGTGATTTTATAGGTGAATAAATCATAGATAACAGATATTTATAATTTATAAATGATACAAATTAAATAAAAAAGTGCTTTATATTCTTCAGGTAAGTCAAACTGTTAACTGTTACAGTTAAGTCTAATACGTTACTGCTGCGTTACATTGCTGACAGAATGCAGTGTTTATAATCTAGAGATTGTAAAGAGGATGTAGCACACGCACTGTCAAGTCAAGTGCCAGTGGATTACAGACTTGCTCCCGCGAGATCTAACGCAACAGAGAGCAGCGCGGGACAAGTGTGTGTGCAGGACATCTATTGCACAAAATAAAAATGAACTTATATAAAATATAAACGATTAACATGTGCAAGTGTATGCAGAGCTTCTATTTAGGCTATACACAAATCCGGCGAAACACAGAAGTAAAGCAGCGCCGCCATTACTGCGAGCCTTGCTGCTAAGGAAGTAGCAGAAGTAGCGTGTCCTGTAGGCGGCTGTAGCCTGCTATGTCTATTCTGTCAGTCTCCCTGTCCTCGATTTTTCTGTGCATGAGAATGGATGTGTGGCATGAGAGCGTGTGAAAAGCGTCAATTGCGTGTGTCTCACATTTTATTTATTTTATTTACATTTTATTGCATTTGTATTAGTTATTTGAAGAGTAAAGAAAATCAGTGGGTCTTAAGTCTTTTCTTTAATGAGCAGGATCTGCTTTCATTCAAATGTTATTAGAGGGCACACCATCACTCTTCGCAGGCAAGATGGCGGCGCGAGTTCGCAGCGGTATAACAGGGATTGATGCGAGATACTGATCCAAAAGCACACCTTTTGTTACTTTCTTGTTTGTTTAATTTCTTCCTTTAATGTACGCTAAGCAATTTGTCATTGTTGCTGTTTTCATTTAAAATAAATAAAACATTGAACCACAAATTAAGTATTTGTTTTGAAAAGGGAGAAAATACTTCATTTATTTTGGTTACAATATCCATCTTATTCGTTATTTTTAATAAAAGTAAGATCTTTAAATGCCTATGGGACTTTGTACCATTGTACTATTTTATTGCTTATGTCACAATAAAGTCAAGTCATCTTTATTTATATAGCGCTTTAAACAAAATACATTGGCTCAGCAACTGAGCAACATTCATTAGGAAAACAGTGTGTCAATAATGCAAAATGACAGTTAAAGGCAGTTCATCATTGAATTCAGTGATGTCATCTCTGTTCAGTTTTACTTCTCTTCTTCAGCTCTCAACGGAGGCCGTCGAATTTATTTCCTCCCCTGCCTTGCCTGCTTCGCCTGTCTCTTGTCTCGTCTACTTTGAGAGACTCTCTCTGCACTCCTTTCCTAAACTGAAACATGGATTTGATAAATTGGTATTTATTAAGCAAATCACATTAGACACACTTTTTTCAAATTTTATTGCCAGATCATACCGAAGTTATTTATGGAAAACTATTTTTAAAAGAGTTTTTTATCTTAATTTTGATCAATGTTTTATCTATCAATTGCCCATATTTTAATAAATAAGAAGCAAATATATAGCAGAAAATGAAATAACCTTAGTGTAATTGACAGAATTACTAAAAAATATTTTGCTACCTAAAATTTTAATATTTTTTGTTTTACGCATGCATGCATGTCTATTTCCCTCATATTAAATATAAAACGCATGTGGACTGATATGTCTGGACTCCTATATTAATGGAGTAGGCTATATAAACAGACGTTATACTGGTATTAAAGCATTTTCTGAGAATTTATATTTCACTTTTTTACTGCAAATGTCTTTGGTCCATCAGTCACTGATCACATTAGAATAAAATATCTCATAATAAAATACAAAATTGACTGATTTATGAATGTATATGCATAGTTCTCATCAGTCGGAAATACAGATAAACGCTTTCATTTGTTGTATTTTTGATCCTGAAAGAAAACATAACTACAAAAGAGCGAATCATACCACCGTCTGAGGTTGTGCTTCAAGTCGAACGCACCCATTTATTAATCCTTCACAGCTGAGCATCGCGAGAAGTGGATCTGTGCCAGAGCGCGCATGTAAATGAGCTGCACAAAGTAAAAAAAAAACAACAACCCTGGATAGCCTAGATTAGGCCCATATTCACAAATGTGTTAGCTATGGAATGAAATATCTGATATTCCGATTGACAAATACATGCAAGTGAAAGTGTATTGTTGTTTAAACACCTTTATAACGATCGCGTTATGCGCAATATAATTTTATGACACAAATTTTAAAATAGGCTTAAATCAAACACATTTTAATTCAGATTCTGTATATACATATATAGGGGAGAACGGGGTAATGTGAGACATTGGGTAATGTGAGACACCCCCTGTATCTAGGCAACGGAATACATTTGTGGTCATGTGATCATTATGTTTTCAAGTCTCTCCCATTTCCCCTTGGCCATGAAGGAGAGGACCTCATGGTGCTGTGGTAAACATGTTTTTTGTTCACAAAAATATGTTTTTTGCATGTAAAAGTAAATTTTCTTGATGTCAACTTAATCAACTGTTGTGCCAAAGCAAATTGATTCAGGTAGAAAAACTTATATCATACATGTTGATGAACTACCAACATATAAAACCATGCGATGATGCTAGCTGGAGATTAGCCTGAATTGCTAAGAGAGATCATTTTTTTCTAAAATGTGGCAGTGGGGTAAAGTGAGACAAATGCTGTGGGGTAAAGTGAGACATGAGAAATATGTTAAGTTTAGTATTAAACATATTTGAATGTAATATTACATTACATATGTTTTATTTTTAATGTTCTAAACATTGTAGAAAAGCCATCATGCCAAGGCAATACACCAGGAAGACAACCTGGGGCAAAACACCCCTAGAGGAGAGGGAGAGTGCAGCCACTGAGGTCAAGGAAGGAAAGAAGTCTATAAGAGCAGCTGCAAGGGATAGAAATATTGACAAGTCAAGCCTCCTAAGATTCATAAAGAAAAAAGAGAAAGGGAAAGTAAAATCAGGCTTATAAAGAAAGACAAAAGAAACTGGCAGGGAAAAAGCACATTAGTATAGAAAAGAGAAAACCGAAAAAGAAAGCAACCAAAAAGAAAATCATAGTTAGCAGCTCTGAGGAGAGTGATGTCCCTGTCCCAATTGATAATGTGTCTGATGAAGAAAGCTCTGAGGATGAGAGAAGTGATCCAGGAAACACAGATCTGTCCGTGGGTGACTTTGTCATAGTTAACTTTGCAACCAAACTTAGGAGCGTCCGTTACATTGGGATGGTTGAGAAAGTTGAGGATGACGAAATACTTGCACAATTTCTCAGAAGAATCCAGGGAAACACAAAAGAGTGGGAGAGACCCACATTTACTATAAAGGAAAATGATGTGGCACATGTTCCTAAAAGTGATGTGGTGAAGAAGCTGCCTCAACCTAAAAGGCCGGGAGGAACCACACGGAGAGAGCAACTCCTCATCTTTCCCTGTAACCTTCAGGGCTGGAATGTAGCGTAAGCCTAGTTGTAAAGTATGACAGTAGGCTGATGTTCTAATCCAGGTGGGTCTAGTCCTGTGTTCTGAGTCCCAGGCTGTTCTAGCTGGGTCTGATTGTCCTTTGCTCTGACCCCCCAGACACTAGCTGGCTCTAAGGGTCCTGTGTTCTGACCCCCAGACTGTGTTCTAATCTAACTGGTTCTATCTGTTATTTGAATGTTAATTAAAACATTTTGAATTATATTAGCCAATGTTCTTTTTGATTTTGTTCAGAGTGTGCTTAATTGACCAATCCCCATGATTCTGTTACTAGAACGACATTAGTTCTGGAATGTGTGGTTGTCAAGCTAGCTGTCAGGATTCTAACTGTTACAACCCAGCCGGCATTTCAACGTTGATTCAACGTTGAAACAACGTCAGGTACCATGGTTGAATCAATGTTGAAAAACCTTTCGATTTTGCAAATTGGATCAACGTTGAAATCACGACGTTGATTCACCGTTGAAATCGTGACGTTGATGTATGGTTGAAATCACAACGCTGATTCACTGTTGAAATCCCGACGTTGAATCAACGTTGCATAACCTTGCGATTTTGCAAATTGGATCAACGTTGAAATCACGACGTGGATTCACCGTTGAAATCGCGACGCTGTTTCACCGTCTTACCTGCATTATGGGTGAATTAGGGTCGTGCTGCAGCCCTGGGATGAAAGCTGAATGAGGTGTTGATTTTGAAAAGTTAATCAGCATTGATAACACGACGTTGTTTCCCCGTCGTACCTTGCACCGTGTGTAAATACACCTAGATCCTAGTTTTCATTTAGATCAACATGGTACATGCAAGGCTAAAAATCTAATGACTGGCAGCAATGGCTTTACAAACAACTTCAATAAACTACCACATGCTCAAAATTGTCAAACAGCAGTTAAATTTTGGAAACATACTGTATAAAACAGATGAAAATAATACCACACTTTATTATGCAGAGTATGCATGGAGGTAATGCTAAAAACATGCATGTAGTAGAACAATCCAAATACAATAATATTTAAAGGTTTTTGTAAAATAATTTGGCACATAAATGCATATTTTTTTTCAGCACTTACAAGACAAACCCTTGTACCTTTATGACTGAAACCAGTGGATCTTTTATTTTGGTGGAAAACTACAGTTTCTGTCACAAACATGTTTTAGTAATGTGTCTCATTACAAGAGTTGTGTACATTTGTGCCGTGAAAATGTGTTGCACAGTACGAGCAGGGCACCTTCAACCAGTTTATTTCTAATGGGAACCCCCCCGGACTGTGTCTTCTTTACCGTGGGGAATGCAGAATGAGATTTCTATCGCAGGGCACTCTAAAATGTTAGAACCAGCAGCCTTAGTGTATACAGTGTGGTTGTGCTTCGGGTGATCCTTGAAAGTGTCCCAGCGCTAGGTCCTTTCTGATGCCATCCCCTCCACTCTCTCCCACTTGTGCACTTTCTGTACCGTCCTGTATAAACATTTACATTTAATCATTTAACAGACGATTTTATCCAAAGCGACTTACAAATGAGAAGAACAGAAGCAGTCAGGTGTACAAGCGAACAACAACAGGATACAAGTGCCATGACAAGTCTCAGTTAGTCTAGTACAGAACGCATAGACAGGTTTTTTTTTTTTAATATGAAAGACAAGAAAAGAAGGAAAAGTGCTAGCATTAGTTGGTTAAGTTCCGGTGAAAAAGATGAGTCTTAAAATGTTTCTTGAAAATGAGTAAAGACTCAGCAGTTCGGATTGAGATTGGGAGGTGATTCCACCAGCTGGGCACAGTCCAGGAAAAGGTCCGTGAGAGTGATTTTGAACCTCTTTGGGATGGCACCACAAGGCGTCGTTCACTTGCAGAGGGCAAACTTCTGGAGGGAACATAAGATTTAACCAGTGAGTTTAGGTATGTCCACAATGTTTCACAATAACTTTGATATTGTGAAATATATTTAACTGAAATCTGAATGCAAAATAAATCACACAATATTTTCACTTTACAGTTCAGTAACAGTGAGGTTGGAAACAAAGTGGACAACACTATTCATTAAACACTTATTTAATGTATTCAGATGAAAATTTACAATATTAAAAAATTATTCACAAGCAGTGTTTTCAGAGCCCCCAGTTACACTGTTTTAATCAAAACACTAGTAATACAGTGTAGTAAAACAAATAAAATCTAATTCAGTAAATTTTTAATAAACTAAGTACAATCAAAACCTATCACAAAAGGTCAAAGCATCTCTAGCAGAAGTGACAGTTATATGAACGGAAAACAAAAACGACGGGAAAAAAAAACAGCTGGCTGATCTTAACTGATCTAAAAACTCGTTGAAAAGACGTCATTGGCAGACGTCTAAACAACGTTAAAATTTAGTAACTGATCCACTTACTTTTTCCACTCTGAACATATATGAACGGAAAACAAAAACGACGGGAAAAAAAAAACAGCTGGCTGATCTTAACTGATCTAAAAACTCGTTAAAAAGACGTCATTGGCAGACGTCTAAACAACGTAAAAATTTAGTTGAAAGGTGAAAAGACGTCTTTTTCAGGTCGTCGAAAAACGTCTATAAACAGACGTCCAAATTACGTTTAAATGTGGTTGAAAAGTGAAAGGTGAAAAGACGTCTTTTCCAGACCTAATTACAACCGTGAATTATTTTTCATATTCCTAATTAGTGAAAATAAAGACAATTCACAGTATATTGACACATTTATTGACGCATTACATCTTTCATGTAAATTCTTGATCACATCTTTAGCCTCCTTTGATTAAATCATTTGCTGCTCAAGAAACATTTCTGATTATTATCAATGTTTAAAACAGTTGTGCAGCCCAATATTTTGTGGGAACCATTACATTTGTCAGTATTTTTTAATTGACCTTGCAAAAGAGTAGTATTTATTTAGATTTAAAAGTCTTTACTATAAACTTATCAAATTAATCCATCTTTCTGTTTTAATATAATTTTTCAAGACAATAAACTATGACCAATTGTAACCACATTAGAACAACCAAAAATGTAAATTCTGTCATTATTTCCTTACCCTCATGTTGCAGCAAACCATGTTGCAGAACACAAATGAAGATATGTTTTTAACAGATGCCTTGTGTACGCAAAAAACAACAACAGCAAAAATAATTTATTCAGAAATTATGATTCCCCAATGATATATATAAAAAAAAATATATATATTTTTATAATATAAAAGCAAGATTTTCACAAAAGCACCAAAAAGCGCCAGCTCTCACGCCAATGCAACAATGATGCATCATGGTGCTTGTGTGAATGCGTTATTTTATATTAAAAAAAAATTCTCAGATTTCATTAAAAAGTTCTGCATTTATGTTTCAAAGATGAACAAAAGTCTGGCTTGGAACAACATAAAGGTGAGTGATGAAAATCTTTGGTTTAACTGACACGTTTGGTAAATGGTTTCCCACAGGGACACCATCTCTGCCTGATCTCTGATCTCTGTTCTTCTGCTCCTTCCTCCATCCCAATTCTGGATTAATGAGCCACAGCAGATGTTTCCACTTTGAATGCTTTAGCCTGGCTGTTTTTTCTCCAGCATCTAAAGTGAGAAAGACAACAGTAAACTAAAATGTAAATGAATAATACAAAAACAATGGTTGTCCAAAATGTACAAATTAAAGTGTATTAATCATTCTTCATGAGGGATTATTAACTAATCAGTATGTCGGGTTGTCAGCTCTGGCCCTTAAGGTGAGACTTAGGTCTCTGCAGAGTAAAAGTGGATGTTTATGACTTAGTGTGTGTATTCAAACTGCTGGGTGTTTTCTAAATCATGCAATGAAAATGATCCCCCTTACCTAACCCCCACCCTAAACCTACCTTCACTATGACATCAGCCAATCAGGTATCATGGTCTAAAAACACCCTGACCTGGTAACTCCCATTACTTTCCTGCAGAGACCTATGCTTGGCTTAAGGTCCACTGTCATGCAGAGTTTACATCTCAATCAGCTTCACAGTTTGCCAAGTTGTGAATATATTGTGTACACAAATGTAGGTACTGGTAAGCTCTGTGGCTCACTATACACTGGTGGCTATTTCTGTCCTCATTGTACAACATCACTACTGACATTAATGCACAACAATAAAACGTATATCTTTCTTTTAATACTATTTATAGCACATTATGATAATGTGCAAGATTTAATTAATAAATTAATTGGAAATGTTTACTAGATTAGACATTACCTGTTTAGTGATATTTTTATGCTGAAATATATTATTGGTTTGTGTTTTAAAATCTATTATGTGTAATCTTATAGCGAATTATCAGTGTACCGTAAAAAGAAAATAGTGATTGAAACACACCCAGTGTTTACGTCCACACCTGATCACACTCACCTGTTTGTGACTTATAGTTAGTAAAACTTAAGACCTTGATTGATGTGTTCAGGTGCACTGCACTAGGTTGGTGCAAAACGCTGCATGTAAGTGGACCTTGAGAGACAATGTTGAGATCTCCTGCAATATGTTCTGAACATGAACTATAAAGAGGCAGAATGACTTACAACACTGGTGTCCAGTCCTGGGCTGGAGGACCACCGTTCTGCAGAGTTTCTGCTGATTCTTGATCAGCTGCTCAGCTCTGCTTAACTGGGGTTGGAGCTAAACTCTGAAAAAAGAGAAGACAACCAATATTATAATGTTAAAAAGTTAAACAAGGTTAAATAATTTGATCCATAAATATGCATAACATCTGAAAATGCACAAAGATGAGAAGAAAGAACTTTCAACACTGAAAAATAAGAAGCAATATTAAATCGCACATGCATTTTCTTTTCTTATTATTCCTCTTGCAATAAGTTTATTCACAATTACCTTGTGGTGTATCAATGATTTTTAGTCTCTGAAATAGAAAAGATCCATCAATGATGAACTATTATTTACCCCGTTTATATCTGCGAGGTGTTCATAACACATTTTACCAGTGTGTTAAGATCAGTAATTACTAATTATAACTGTCGAATGTCAGACTTGACTCAATGTATTCTGCCCCAAACATATGATTAGCCTATCAGTCTAATATCACCAAGATTCGAAAATTCTGATTCGACAGTGAAAAACCTTAGTCAAGGACACCCCTAGTAATTTCAAATATTACTATTTTACTGTATTTTAATCAGATAAATGCAGCAGTGGTGAGCATAAAATATGTATTTTAAATACATTTTTTAATAATATTTTCTATTTCTCTTCCACCTTTATTTGACCCTCTAACTTTAACACTCACTATTCTAATTCTATTCTTAAAAAAAATCTAACTACCTTTCTAATCTTTTTGTATTATATTTTCTTTTCATTTATTATGCAATTGTGTGTGTATGTGTGTGTGTGTGTGTATATATATATATATATATATATATATATATGTGTGTGTGTGTGTGTGTGTGTGTGTGTGTGTATGTGTATGTGTAAAGACCTCTAACTAGCTTGTTCTATTCTTTTTTTAATTCTATCTGTTTTCTTTTTATTTATTATATTATTTAAAATCCCATGCTACGTGTACTGTGTTAACCTAACTAAGACTTGTTATAGCACTTATATTTCATTGCTCTTTTTGTTGTTTTTGTTTGCTTCCACTGTCTTCATCTGTAAGTCACTTTGGATAAAAGCGTCTGCTAAATGAATAAATGTAAATGTAAATACATGATAAATCTTACCCTTAAACGTTTGAATGGTAGTGTATGTTTGAGGTATTACTTACTAGTTATATGTGTCATAATGTCTAAAAATGTTCTTCAGCTGGATAAACGCAGGGCCATCAGCATGGAAGAATCTAGAACATAAACAATCTGTCATTCTGTCAATCTGTCTAAGCCAACAATATTTATTATACAATGCCATGTTTATTATAAATAAACTATAGCAGAGGTGAAATGCAGAAAAGAAAATTAATTTTACAGATTATACAAAAAATTTAAAAGAATAATGACAGAATTTAAAGTTTTAGGTTTACTAACCGATTAATACTCTTACAGTGTGGACATCAAAATAACTAACAGGCAAACACACACACACACACACACATATATTATGAAAATATTATATAAACACACACATATATAAGAAAATTACAGATTCATGCTGATGTAGGCGAAATATATTGTGAAAAATGCACATAAAGTTACCTCTTGTAGTTAGCATTACAGTTGAGATGCTAACGGACTTTTTCTGAAGACCCTGACCATTTCTATAAAGTACATTTTCAACGAAAGCGTGTCATATAGATGAAAGAAACTTTCAGGGACACTTTTATGTAACATTTGTGTAATTTAATATTAAATTTACCTGAAATTAGTGAAAACAATCACGAGAGACCGCGTCTGCAGCTGCTTGACGGTTGAGCTGAGCCCCGTTTCCATGGTGACTTCCTCCGCTCCAGTACAGCGCGTGACCATCAAGGCATCGAACCCCCAACTGCTCCCCGGGCGCTGGAGCATAAATGGCTGCCCATTGCTCTTGTGTGTGTGTTTACCATAGACAGTAAAAGAAATGGACACAGCGACCCCATTGGAACTCAATTGAGACAAATGAAGCCCAGTTTTAGTGTTTTTTAGCACTTCCGTTTCTGACGCGCAGACTCAAACAAAGCTTGACGGCGTCAGCAACCTGTCTGCCAGATGCAAATGTTCTAGTAGCTGTGCGTGCAAACTGCCATCGTTAATCTTGCAGAGACAGCGAGCTTGAGCGGGGAGTTCTTTGGCGTGAATGAGCAGGAGTAAGTATTCTGATTAATTATTTTGTATAGTATTTTAAAATGTAACGCCAGTACGCCATATTAAGTTAATTGCCTGCGAGCTTCTCCTCCTGTCTGTACGGTAATGCGACAGAGAGCCGAGTGGTTATGACGCAATCGTTAGCCTATTTTTTACAAAAACTGTTTATACGGGGCCATAATGTAACATAGAAGGTAATGGAACCCTTTATACATTGTCGTGTATCTTTAGAAATAAATAATGGACAAACAGAGTCTTTAAACGCCTCAGATGTAAAGTTGTTCGCTGTCAAAGTGACGCCAAAATGAATGGGAGTCAATGGGTATGCTAACGCAAGTGAAGTTCTGCTAAAAGATGGCAGCCCCCACCCGACTTCAACTTCCGGTCGAGTTCCTTGCCCCTTGGTGTTTACTGCTCTGTGTGTGTGCACTTCGAATGGGTTAAATGCAGAGCACAAATTCTGAGTATGGGTCACCATACTTTGCTGAATGTCACTTTCACTTTAATATGCTGTGTTGCATGGACGTAGCCTACTTGTTTGTGTTTTTGACAAAACAGTTTATTTGTGGATAGTGAAAAATGTATTTTAAGTCACTGAAATAAAGCCATGATACACATACAGCACATTTGTTCGCAAAACATAATAATATTCCGATCTCATGATAAATGTTATTTTGAATAATTTGTATTACCAGACAGTTGAACAGTATTTTTTCTACTATCAAATCTGCACCAGCTACTGTTTGGTTACCCACATTCTTCAAAATATCTTTTTTCTTTTGTGTTCACCGCAAAGAAAGATATTAAAGTGTTAGTTCACGCTGAATCACACATGCGCAGTATGCAACGGCTCGACTACAAAAATACGTCGACGTAAGTGAAATGCGTCGACGCGTCACACTGTTTCTCATGGGCGGAGTTTGGGGGGGGGGGGGCTAAGGGGGGCACTGCCCCCCCAGACCAGAGCCAATTAATGCCTGTATTGTGCTTTGAAAAAAAAAAAAAAAAAAACATACAAAATTCATATTTTCTCATTTTATTTGTCCTATCTTATAATTTTTGTGGATATAATGAGTAAGTTTAGAATGATTAATTATTAATAATTTTTTATTACTATATTGAAAAAGAAGCTCATTTTGGCGGACTTCAAAGTATCGCGGTTAAGTTACGTGAGTGGACTCTCTTCTCGTTCTGTTCCCGCTTTAGTCTACATGCTAAATAAACACTGCCAGTTGGCTCTGCTACGTCAAAAAGAAGTTTTTCAGTTATGAGAAGAATCAGAAACTGGATGGTCTGGATCTGCAATGGCTCAGGACAGATTCTAAAATCTTTCCCTACTGCATATAGAGAACGAATTGACTGCAAATTTATCAGAAGAGAAGATAGTGGACATCTAAAAATAGGCAGCTTCTTCTGCATTAGGTAAGATATGTTTTTAATGCTTTTCTTTGTATTGCAGTCCTTGTTCATTGTAAACGTATTTTAAATCTAGATGGTATGATATATGAAATATGGTAGCCCATAAAAAAATCTGAGCTCGTGGTCTGCTGGTAGGTGCCCCCCCACTCACAAAAGTGAAACTCCGCCTATGCTGTTTCATCTCGCGTAATGGCATACTGGGAATGGAGAAAGTTGCATTCTATTACAAAAACAGAGACCACTGTTATCAAAAGTATTGGAATACTTTAAACAGAGTACAAATAAAATGGCCCTTTGTTCCCTTCACAAAACCGATATGGTGTACCACGGCAGCACAACTGCGATGCTCGAGCACCTCGGAGTAAAACATCTTGGCGCTCTCCGGTGTTACGGTTTAACTGGTTAACGTGTGATCTGGTGACCAACTTCCTGGTTCAGGTCTGATATTCTTGCGCTTGCGGCATTCTGGAAAGTTGAGATGTTTTAACTCGATGCGGTGCAGATGCGCTTATCGCGCGCCTACATTGGAAATAACGAACTTGAGCGTGCAAAAGACGTGAAATGTGAATGGCCCCTTAAAAGACAGTCACAAACCACCCAGCTACCCTGAATCAGCTCCAATTCTCTGGAAACCATGCTAAACCATAGCAGAACCCTGACTACATTCTATGGTTTGTGATGCTAAAGAACATTTCATGACATCTCAGACAACTGTAAATTTATGGCTACTGTGGTTTAATTATAAACAAAATCATAAACTCATATTTACCATAGAAAAATAATTTTCTTTGCCTCTTTCTTATTTTATACTGTAAAAACTTCAACCACATTGGTTGAAAATGAATAAAGGTTGAAATATTATATTAGAAGTTGTACTTATTTTTTTTGTAAAGTTATACAAAGGATTCATTAGCTAATTAAAAAAAGAACATTAGATTATTTATTGTAATACAAATAATCGTTAGATTAGTCGACTAATCGAAAAAATTATCGTTAGATTAGTCGACAGAAAAAATTATCGTTAGTTGCAGCTCTTTCATCAGCTCCTCGATTCTTCTTATCTGGCTCGGCTCGGTGTTCATCTTCAGTTCTCTCTTCACAGCAGTTCAGTCAGTGTACTGTTTGAGTGCATGCATTACTCCGGGATATTGGTTTTTTTTTAACTCAGAGGGAGTGTCAGCCACATTAAAAAAGTTAAGTTTAAGTCATTTGTAGATTAATGCGTATTAGAGATACGAACCATTTGAAAGGATACAGCTCGATTTGGTGAACTGAATGATTCGTTCGCGAACCGGATATCCAGCTGCTTTGTTTTGAACTATCTCTCACAACAGACACGGAAGAGAAGACAATGCTGAATAAAGTCATCGTTTTTGCTATATTTGGACCAAAATGTATTTTCGATGCTTCAAAAAATTCTAACCGACCCTCTGATGTCACATGGACTGCTTTGATTAATGTTTTTCTTACCTTTCTGTACATGGACAATATACCGTACAGGTCTTACGGGTTTGAAACAACATGAGGGTAAGTTATTAATTACATAATATTGCTATCTGGGTGAACTAACCTTTTAAGTCGCAAAAGTTGTTTGAAATATGAATCCTGCATGTTCTGTGTGTCTTTGAATGATCGAATGGCAGAGACGTACGGGTTTGTTTACTACATAGACTGAAGCGCGTGACGCTTGCATTAATTTCAGCATCTGAGCTTCAGAGTTCTCTCTCTATCAAGCGATCTGAACTTTCCGATTCATGTCAATGTACGCACAGCGCACCTGTATTTGACGCTCTGTAAACTCTGTGTGAAGGCGCATGACTCACCGTCACTTTCGCACACATGCAAAGAGAGAGAGAGAGCGAGAGTCTTACCATGCTGAATCAACACGCTACATGTAAACTATATTCTTTGTTGTCTTCTCCTGTCAAAATAATGGAGTCCATTTAGAATTATTCATATTTTTCGAACAAAAAGAAGATATGCTGTTTTTCCAGTAGTGGGCGGAGCTAATGCACAAATGGCAATTTCATTGGCTGGCATTTATCTATTACCGTCCCTGGTTTGATTTCAGCAAATCAGTTTGACCAAACGCATACAACATGATTAATATTCATGAACCCAGCAGCTCATCAATTAATAGTGCATTGTATATTGTTAGTAGAATTATTAGCAGTATTATCTTTTAATAATAATTCATATGATTTATTACTATTTTTTTATTTTTACAGAAACCCTCAATGACCAAAAATATCTTAAGCATCACCACCAGTCTTAAGTTCAGTTAAAATGACAAATATACATTCATTAAAAGTTCATTTTTACATAAAGGCATTGTGCTGCTAAATATTACTATTATTTAGTCACATGTATGTGATACTGCTACTACTGTTGAAAAAATTCATAACTTTATTTTTTTTTTAAGAAATAAATCACAAAATATTTCTTCCATGTTTTAATTTTAATAGTAAATCCCCTTTATTTACCAAAAATTAAATGTTGAAATTTCATAAATTAAAAATTTAGGTGAAACTTGTTTACTTTTTTCATAATTATATAACTTGTAGAAAAACTTTAAACACAATTGTAAATAAGTATAAAGAATGGCATTGGTTTTATTTTTAGTGTTAAAAAGTTGTAATTTTAATATATTTTTTTTAATTAGCATATTTTTGTCTTTTGCTTTGGTACCGAAATTGGCACCTAGAACCGTGGATTTTCACTGGTATCGGTACCAAATACTGAAATTTTGGTACCGTGACAACACTAGTTGTTAATAAGTTTAATGCAGCTTGTCAATTTTTTCAAAAAACATTTTGTTTTTCTCATCCTGTAAATATATTTTTTACACATTAAAACAATTCGCTCTATAATTGAAAGTACTTTTTACAATCATTTACAGCATAGTTTAGTATTAACATCAGGAAAACAACATCAGTTTGAGCCACGTGCTGCCTCCATGTGTTCTGGGGTCTTCAGGAGGTGAGTCTCTTGGTGAATGGCCAGCACCTCCTCAGAGACCCCTGCAATACAGGGGTCCAGTCTGATTTAGAGGAAGAAGGAAAAGAGGAATTGTTTAGTGCTACGAAAATGTAATTAGAAGAAATATTGAGATACTTAAGTAAACCATTTTAGTAACTACAAATACCATATGTTTAAAACCCCAAAAATGAAAATAACAAACCTGGAACAATTTAAGGGTGAGCAAAGGATCACAGAATTGTCATTTTTGGCTGAACTATCCTTTAAGTAAAAGTATTATCTTGCATACTCTAATATACATAAGGTATTGAGAGTAAAAGTAAAGGTATGTACGGTCTTATTCTGAAAAATAATTTGTCAGGATGGTTTTACATTAATATTACTTCTGCACTACTGTGTATGTTGAAGTTTACTTCTAAATATGTTCAATGTTATTCAATATAAAGTTGCCTAGTAAATATACTGTTTGGTAGTTTAATCTACAACAATGCATCATGTTGTAAAAGACCATATTTTTGTAGTGCTGCTGTCCTGTGAGAAAAACAAAACGTAGTACTTTATATTTGTACGAGTAAATAGAGCCCTGCACGCAGTGTTGGGAAGGTTACTTTGGAAATGTAATAGGTTACAGATTACAAGTTACCCTGTTTAAAATGTAATAGTAGTGTAACTTTTTTAATTACTTTAAAAAAGTAATGTAACTAATTACTTTTGAGTACTTTTTGATTACTTTTATAAATTTCTAATGAATGTTTATTTGCAACTGTTAATCATCTTCAACCATTTACATCATGCAGGTTTAACCTTAAAGTAGTGCTGAATACTGTCAGACTTTCACCATCCTTCATCACTTGAATTAAGATGATCCCATTTGAACATCCACCACACAATCAGACTTTAGTACTGCCTTTTACTTTAATGAGATTGATCTGAAGTTCAATGCAGATTTAAAATCAAAAGAAATAGTTTATAGATACTGTTTTTGAAACCAAATCTTTGCATAACTACAGGCATCTAAATGCATCTAACAATGGTTTGGGGAAAAATATTTAATAAAAAAAATAAAAGCATATACATCAACTTAAATACGGTTATCTAATAAGCATGTGTCCTATTTTGTGTACTAAACTCCTGAAACATTGGTGTCTTTTTGAAACACTGCTGTCTCTTTGTATATGATATGATGATAGTTTCTCAAAATAAAATTAAAAAAATAGGCTGGGAAATCTCACACTCATACACCCACAACCCATGGACAACCCTATTTTTTTTTTTTTATGGACCTGACATGAAAAATGTGAATCCTTAGGTTGGGGGACTTGCAACATAATTAAGAGTTCTCTCCTGAACTGCACCTTCACTTCCATTATCCATCCATCTCTCTCATGACTTTAATACTGAAGATTTTTATTTGACTTTTACCATGTTGTAGGTGCATTTTTTTTTGTTTTTTGGCAAATGAATTACCACTTGTATTTATTTTTACAACAAATTCCATGTTAAACCACGGTTAGTACCATACCATAGGCTACATAAATTTTCCTTAGGAAATATGATGATTTGTCTGCTATATTACTACTGTAACATTACAATAGATAATAATGACGTCGTTTATACAGTATTTTGAGTGAGTGTGAGCAATGTGCTGCTGCTGCTACTTGACTAATTAAACAAAGACAAAACTACATTAGCATATTTACAGATGAAACTGACCTGCACCTGAAACCCTGAACAGAAGTGTCGCTTCTCTGCTCCAGCTGTGCGCTACACAGTTCACTCTGGTCTCTCTCTCTCGCATTGATTACTCCGGAGTCTGATCCAAACCGTTCAGCGGAGGCGCAGAGAGCGCGCGAGACCAACCATGGCCAGTCACAACTAACCGATTCATGATTTATTAGAGATTTAATTATCGAATGGCGGATTCGGAAATAATCGTTTTAGTATATTCGGCCTGCAATTATACAATAACAATATCAAAGTAGAGGGCCAAATCGTCTGCCAGGCCACCGGGAATAGTCCCGGTTCTCCCAAAGTCCAGTCAGCGCCTGATTTCCACAGAAACGCAGAACGTGCAGGATTCATATTCAGTCTTTTTGCGGCTTAATATTCACAGACACCAGTCCATATCGCGTTTTTATTCAAGTGTACTGACCTACTTTTGATTCATTCATCCAAAATGTGGCATATTTCGTCCGCGTTATAGGCTGAATTCCATTTTTATGACTGAATTCTACGGATTATGGGACACATGTCTTAGTGCAATTTGGGAAAGAAATAAGCTGTATGTGGATGTGTGTAAATATTCTAATGTAATCCTCTTTGTAATCATTACAATTTTCATAAGTAACTGTAATTTAATTACTCTTTTTTCTTAGTAACTGTAACTGATTACTGTTACATTTATTTTGTAATTAAATTACGTAACGCCGTTACATGTAACTAGTTACTTCCCAACACTGCCTGCACGGGCCTCAAATCTAGGCCCGAGCCCGGCCCTGGCCCGAGACGCTCAGGACCTAGCCCAACCCGTGTCCGACAGCTCATCAGAATTATCAGCCCGAGTCCGACACGAACCAGTGTTTTTATTTATTTATTTATTTTATTACACAGCGGAAGCCTGCCCTATTTGCAGCAATTAAAGAAGGGGTAAGTTTTGTGTTATGTTTCTTTTCATTTCTTTATCAAGTTAGTTTAGAAAAATGTTTGAAGCATTTAAAAAAAAAAAAAATGACGATTAACGTTAAACAGCCGAGCCGACAGCAACCCAGCAAACACAGAACGTTGTGAGGACGTCGCCAGTTAGTCGTCATTTGGTCAGCGCGACATTACTTTATGGCAACGTTGTGAGGACGTCGTGGTAAAGTTCCATTTTTTAAAATCTTGGCTAACTTCCCAGAAACGTCGTGGGCACGTACTCAAAAGACGTCGCTAGTTAGTCCCATTGGGGACGTTGTAGCAACGTGGTCAGCTGGTCTTCGGATAACTTTTAATATTATTGCAATAGATGTATTATTATTATTAAGATACCATTTGAACAGCATATTCTTTGGGAAATATACAAAAAAATTAATCAAGCATGTTAAAATAACTATATATATATATATATATATATATATATATATATATGCCATCAGTTTAAGAACAATAAAATAAACAATTTACTTAGCAAATGGTGATAATGTTTGTTAATGAAAGAGAGTACGGAACAAATTAACATTTAAACCTTAAACTAGCAGCGCACGTCACTTTCTGAGTGAAGTGCGCGACGTGCGCGTGCCCGTAATTTTGTAACGGTCAACTTCCAGCGGACGGACACGGAGGAAAGGTAAGTCCTATAAATCTACTTTTATTCATAGATTTTAACTTGATATAACGTTAAATGCCATCAAAGAGGAGTAGTGTTTTGTATTTTTGTAGGTTTTCTCTTTCAATTTAATAAATAAATGCTCCGTTTGTTTAATTAGCTCAAAAGCAGTCTCAGAGGTGGTCTAAGGTAACGGTAACTGTTAAAATCGAATTTAACCTTACCTGTTTTACATTATTTGAAATTTATCACTATAAACTATACAGTGTTAACTTTCTAATAATTAAATTTTTAACCGTAGTAACGTTAATTAGTTTGTTTGAATAACTGCTGCTCGAGCTTGATGATGCTCATGCTAGCCATGCTGTGAACTTGAATATAAACCGCTGTATAAAGTTTAACGTTAATTAGACCGAGGCTGCCGAAATCATGTTCAGTGTAGCGTTATGTGGGATTAATAATTTCCCCTTTTCTCCCTCAAGTTGCAGGCTTGTAAATTCTGTCATCTGTTCATTATTGGTGTTGATGGTGTTTTTCACATGCATGCTTTTTAATGCTAGTTTAATTCTCAAATTGATCTGATACTTTCGTTTCACAAAAAGTAAACAAATTGTTCACTTTCTTAGGGCCTGACAACCACCAGTTGAGTCCATGATTCAGTGAGTTCCTTATAAGGAAATATATTTGTTACCACCTAGTAATTTAAATGTATTATTTATTGCTTTAAAATGAACACATATATTTATCATCAGGGGAAGAGACAGTCTGGGCAGCAGCAACAAGACAACTATTACAAGTAGAGATGGGTTTCAAGAACTGGTACTAATTTGGTTCCTGACTTGTTCGGTACTGAAAACATTTACATAAGTTACAGGATCAATAGTGCTGCTATCAGTATTCTTGTAACATTGATTCATTACCCTTTAGACACAACCACATATCCTCCAAATCATCTCTGCGTGGATGGCAGCAAGGATCCAGGATCAAGAGATCATTCTTCATGGAGACTTCCACAGGAAGCAGTTTCTCCTGGGTGAAAAACTCAACCTGGTTGTTTCAGCATCACTCAGGCAAGACTAAATACTTTTAAATTGATTTCAGTTGGTTATGTGTTTCAGGTCATCCTGACCATTCTGCTGTCCTGGATGTAAGTCCGTGCAGGAACTACATTTCTCGTTGTTGAAAGATTTGTGCAGCGGTATCCAGACATATAACGCCCCATCACACGGGGCGTCAACGCCTCTCGTTTACTTTTAAATGAAGTGACGTCAAGGATGGTGAAATCAATTCTAGAAATTAATTCTAAATAGAAGTTGAAGACTTTTCAAGCGACAATGCAGCCGTCCTCCAGTCAGAACATCTTATGCAAATACCCTAGCGCAGACGCAAGCCAATCAAGTGCATGCAATACCAGAAAACTAATGTGATTGGCTGTCACTATGAGAAGAGACAGTAATTCTGATCCGATATCAGTGTCGTTTTTTTGCAAAAACAATTTTAAATCAATGTAGAATTTTCTATACTTCTGTGTAGGGATGTCAATTTTCTATCATTTCCATGATCGATCGTCGTTTAAATTAACAATCAAATAATCGATTAATTGTTAACCTTAATGCTGCAAAGTCTATTGCAGTAACATCCAGTCACTGGTATGACAGGATGTGCAAAAGTGTGTGTGTGTGTGTGTGTGTGTGTGTGTATATACAGTATTGTTCAAAATAATAGCAGTACAATGTGACTAACCAGAATAATCAAGGTTTTTAGTATATTTTTTGTTGCTACGTGGCAAACAAGTTACCAGTAGGTTCAGTAGATTGTCAGAAAACAAACAAGACCCAGCATTCATGATATGCACGCTCTTAAGGCTGTGCAATTGGGCAATTAGTTGAAAGGGGTGTGTTCAAAAAAATAGCAGTGTCTACCTTTGACTGTACAAACTCAAAACTATTTTGTACAAACATTTTTTTTTTCTGGGATTTAGCAATCCTGTGAATCACTAAACTAATATTTAGTTGTATGACCACAGTTTTTTAAAACTGCTTGACATCTGTGTGGCATGGAGTCAACCAACTTGTGGCACCTCTCAGCTGTTATTCCACTCCATGATTCTTTAACAACATTCCACAATTCATTCACATTTCTTGGTTTTGCTTCAGAAACAGCATTTTTGATATCACCCCACAAGTTCTCATTTGGATTAAGGTCTGGAGATTGGGCTGGCCACTCCATAACATTAATTTTGTTGGTTTGGAACCAAGACTTTGCCCGTTTACTAGTGTGTTTTGGGTCATTGTCTTGTTGAAACAACCATTTCAAGGGCATGTCCTCTTCAGCATAGGGCAACATGACCTCTTCAAGTATTTTAACATATGCAAACTGATCCATGATCCCTGGTATGCGATAAATAGGCCCAACACCATAGTAGGAGAAACATGCCCATATCATGATGCTTGCACCTCCATGCTTCACTGTCTTCACTGTGTACTGTGGCTTGAATTCAGAGTTTGGGGGTCGTCTCACAAACTGCCTGTGGCCCTTGGACCCAAAAAGAACAATTTTACTCTCATCAGTCCACAAAATGTTCCTCCATTTCTCTTTAGGCCAGTTGATGTGTTCTTTGGCAAATTGTAACCTCTTCTGCACATGCCTTTTTTTTAACAGAGGGACTTTGCGGGGGATTCTTGAAAATAGATTAGCTTCACACAGACGTCTTCTAACTGTCACAGTACTTACAGGTAACTCCAGACTGTCTTTGATCATCCTGGAGGTGATCATTGGCTGAGCCTTTGCCATTCTGGTTATTCTTCTATCCATTTTGATGGTTGTCTTCCGTTTTCTTCCACGTCTCTCTGGTTTTGCTCTCCATTTTAAGGCATTGGAGATCATTTTAGCTGAACAGCCTATCATTTTTTGCACCTCTTTATAGGTTTTCCCCTCTCTAATCAACTTTTTAATCAAAGTACGCTGTTCTTCTGAACAATGTCTTGAACGACCCATTTTCCTCAGCTTTCAAATGCATGTTCAACAAGTGTTGGCTTCATCCTTAAATAGGGGCCACCTGATTCACACCTGTTTCTTCACAAAATTGATGACCTCAGTGATTGAATGCCACGTAGCAATAAAAAAATATACGAAAAACCTTGATTATTCTGGTTAGTCACATTGTACTGCTATTATTTTGAACAATACTGTATATATATATATATATATATATATATATATATAAAAAACTGTAAAATATATATTTTACAGTAAAGACAAAAAGTTTGGACACCTTCTCATTCAAAGAGTTTTCTTTATTTTCATGATTATGAAAATTGTAGAGTCACACTGAAGGCATCAAGGGCTATTTGAGCAAGAAGGAGAGTGATTGGGTGCTGCGCCAGATGACCTGGCCTCCACAGTCACCGGACCTGAACCCAATCGAGATGGTTTAGTGGTGAGCTGGACCAGGACAGAAGGCAAAAGGTCCAACAAGTGCTAAGCATCTCTCGGGGAACTCCTTCAAGACTGTTGGAAAACCATTTCAGGTGACTACCTCTTGAAGCTCATCAAGAGAATGCCAAGAGTGTGCAAAGCAGTAATCAAAGCAAAAGGTGGCTACTTTGAAGAACCTAGAATATGACATATTTTCAGTTGTTTCACACTTTTTTGTTATGTATATAATTCCATATATAATTCCACATGTGTTAATTCATAGTTTTGATGCCTTCAGTGTGAATCTACAATTTTCATAGTCATGAAAATAAAGAAAACTCTTTGAATGAGAAGGTGTGTCCAAACTTTTGGTCTCAAACTGATGTATGTATGTATGTATGTATGTATGTATGTATATATATATATATATATATATATATATATATATTAGACAGTTTCATCGAATGCATGCGCCTGGACCTAAGTTAACTTCCAGTCTGTGTTGTGTATATCAGTCTGATGAGTAAACTGAAGTTGGGCTCAGGTGGTTGTGCTGTGGGATGTGTTCCCATACATTTATTTATTTTTGGAGACTCGCCACAATTTTAAAACTGATCGATTTTCAAAAAGGCTTTGTTGAATAAACATGAGTAACGTTACGTACTGCACGTTTAATAATTCCTAACATTTATATGTTTAAATATCAAAAAGAGGCACAGGTGTTTTTATATCGCTGTATTTCTGAAGGAAGACTTGCATGTTATATGCCTGATAAAGCAGCGTGTGAGCGTAGCTCTGCTTTGTTTACAGCTGTTACTGGGGAAACCTCTATTTCTCGCGCTTTATGTCTATGCTTTAAAACATCTCCTGCTGGCAAAGAATGAATTTGCATTTTCATTAAGTCCGCCTGATCCACGCAGCAAACATATTTTGTTTGTTATCAAAAAATATCTACTCTAGAGGGACTTGGCTGTTGTTATTGATTCTATTTGGAAGTCTACCGGTTAGGTTAGGTCCACAAAAGCGCGCATGCGCAGTAACGTTTGTTTATGTTGTTGCCGTTGAAACCGTCTATATATATATATATATGTGTGTGTGTGTGTGTGTGTGTGTGTGTGTATAATGTATGTGTGTGTAAAATACATTTCTTTTAAATTTATAGCACAGTAATGAAGGCAGCAACATGTGGTAGATGGGACAGAACAAGAATCTTTCATTGTGCTAATGTATTATAATACGAAAGGGTATGGCTCCTATACAGCGTGCATCGCGTAAACACAACCAGTGCGCAGAATGATGCACTTGAAGCAACACAAAGTCACAGCGTGTAGCATTACTCATAGAAATATTCAAAACACCAAAGGAAGAGATATTGTTGTGTATTATATGTGTGCAATATTTTGAGCCTTTTCTTTTAACAGTTTTAAATATCAGTTATTGTGCGCTCTTGAAGAGAGTTTCATTGTTTTGACTGTAGTAACTAGGGCTGGGATGATACGCTAATCTGCCAATTCAATACTATCCCGATACTTGTGTGCCGATTCAATATATTTATAATTATATATATATATATATAATTTAGCATTGTGATTATAGTTATATAACTATTGCAATTCGTGACTTATCCAAATTGTCTGTAAAATGATGTTTGTTTCTGTAGATTTGAGGGAAAGATTAAAAACAAGGAGGTCTGGGAACGACTGAAGGGAACTGACAGCAGTGAGGGAAGGAAGTAATCACCAGAATGTAAGTTCTTTGAGAATGTGTGCATTATTACAAGTTGAGTTTTCATTTAAATGTGGCAATGTACACAACTGGTCAAAAGTTTTAAATATATTTTAAAAGTTGAATTTATTTCTATAATGCACAGCTATATTTTCAGCATTAATTACTCCAGTCTTCAGTGTCACATGATCTTCAGAAATCATTCCAATATGATGATTTACTGCTCAATACATTTTTCTGATTATTATCAGTGTTGAAAACAGTTGTGCTGCCCAAACATTTTGTCTACACTACAGTTATATTTATTTATTATTTATTTTATTTATTTATTTTATTTGGGGGGGGGGGGGGGGTTGGCTAATAGCAAGAATGCATAAAATTGAAAACCAGTGGTAGAGAAGACTTTTGTAATTTTACAAAATATTACCTTTTTTTCAATGTTTTGAACTTTGTGTTTTATAAAATAATAATGAAGAAAAAATTCAACTTTCCAGAAATGCTAAGTTTTCTTCCCCATCATTTCTAATATGGGGTGCGTTTCCCTAAAACCAACTTTGTTCACAAAGTTCCTTCGTTACCAATAGAGTTCAGTAGAACTAACAACCGTAGTAAGCTAACTGCAGATGTGATTTACATCATGTATGTCATGAGCAGATGTACACTTTGATCTTAGCGGGAATAATACGATTGGGTGCATGTAAATGCACTGATTTGTGATAATGAGCAATGTTTCCCGATCAGCAAATCAGTATATGAAAAAGATCATGTGACACTGCAGACTGGAGTAAAGTTACTGAAAAATTCAGCTTTGCCTCATAATTATTTCAATAAATATGTTTAAGTATATTCAAAAAAAGAGTATGAAAACTGTTCTTTCTTTCTGTTTTCTTTTTTTTTACAATTTAATTTTTTTTTTTTATCAAATTAATCTAGCCTTTGTGAGCAGAAGAGACTTCTCTTGAAAACCATAAAGAAAAGATTCCAGATTTTTGACTGGTTGTGAACATACATGAGCAACATTAACAAGATGATCCTCCCTTTCAGCTCAGAGGATGTTGACAGTGCAGGTCCAGGATGAAGAAGAGGAGGAAGAACACGTTTAACAATTTTCTATAAGCTTGCCATTAGTTATAATAAAAACAATGAACATGACTACAATAATATGCTAAATGTTATTAAAAGATTCCAGTTTGCAAGAAGTCTGAGTGTCTGACTCTACACTAGAGGAACTCTTTTCTGAAGAAGATCAGGTGCTGAGAAGAAGCCTTGTTCTACAGCAAAACACTGCATCAAGCCTCCTGTCCTTCCCTCAGAAGAGCCTGTCTTCTGCTGCTGGGGTAAGAAACTCACTCTTCCTCTTCTCTATCAGCTGTCCTGCACCTAACTCTGCCTCCTCAGCACTGTCTGAAAGAGTCTTCTCCACAGTCAGTAATCACAGATCACAGATTCTTCTGAGAAAGTCGATATGCTCATTTTCTTAAAAAACTTTGTTTTTTCGGGTGGGACAAATAATGCAGGAGAGATGCTAGAAATCTCTATATTGTTCATTTTTCATATCTTTACGCTTTATGAATGTTTTTCTTCTGAGAAGCTCAAAAATTATGGTTCTTTGGTAATTGCTTTATTGTTTAGGTTTATCCTCTGATAGTGAGCACAGAGCCCTGATCATGACATGCAAGAAAAAGAAAGAAATCATGTCCATGATTTACTAATTCGTTCCCTCTATGTACTAAAACGTGCACGATTACTTTTACATTTCATTGATTTGCTAAATCGTATGCACAATTTACTAATTCGTTCTCTTGATGTATAAATAGTGTACACGTTTTAGCAAATCGAGGGAATGAAATAGAAAATCGTGCGCATGAATTAGCCTAAATTTTTTTCTGCATGTCGTGTAAATAAAGCACATCACCACCAGACATTTATACCAGGAGCCTCATATACGACGCTCACAGTTTTACTTTGTGCAGTATCTCTGTGCAGTATCTGCTGAATTGTTTCATATCTATTTATCATGTATTTTTTGTTGCACTAAATTATGTTGTATCAATAAGTTTACTGATAATTATTTTTAATTTTCACTAATAACGTCATTAACCATCTCCCCATCTTTAAGACAAAAATGATCTATTGTTTATATTGTGTAATCTATGAATTGATGTGTTTAGTTTTCTGTGCTCATAACATTTTGCATGTTTAAAAGAACAGGTGCGATGTTCAAAATGTTTTGGCTTCGTATTTGTACAAAGTAGTGCAGAATAAATATTGATTTGTGAATGAATGCAGTGTGTTTTTGTCCATTTTATACTAGAATGTAATGTTTTTGTATTTGTTTGCATTGCATGTATGTAATTAATGTATTAACTATGAATCCCCTATAATTAGATTACAATTAGATTTCATAAGGTTTATTTTTTGCACCAGAGATGGATTGAGTTTATTAGTTCTTTATGTATTTCAAGGTAATGGTGAGGTGAAAATATGAATTACCAATATGATCCTGTAATGTCACGTCCTCATAACGTGCCAGTTTGGTCGTCAGGACATACTCATCACGTTCCAGTGACGTTCCAGTATAACGTCGCCACGACGGATATGGGAATCACAAAGTTACGTCACTGGAACGTTATGTGGTACGTCGCTGAGACCAATATGGTATTTTATAGGAACGTCCTCATAACGTGACAGTTTGGTCGTTGGGACGTACTCATCACGTTCCAGCGACGTTCCACTATAACGTCGCCACGACGGATATGGGAATCACAAAGTTACGTCGCTGGAACGTTATTTGGGATGTCGCTGCAACGAATATGGTCTGGTCCAGTTACGTCGTCACAACGTAACTGTGTTAGCTGGGAACAACCAAGGTGTGCTGTCTGCAGCCTTTGTCTGCGCTGATCTTCATTTACAAACACGTCATTAAAATGAACTGTAACTCCATGAATATTAAACGAAGAGACATGAGAGATATATCTATAGAAAGCTTGACATGTCTACTTTTAAACTAAACAAGTGCTGTCGAACAAATATTCTGTGATAAAGTAATCCATATCAAAACAACACAATGTCCTTTTTTCATGTCTCCCTTCATTATATCTAATGTGTATGGAAGGCCAAAAGGGTCAAATACACGTACATTTTAACACGTCAACAACACGTTAAATACGTGTATTTCACGCGTAGATAACACGTATTTAACGCATTAAATATGTGTTTTTTACACGTGAAAAATCAGCGCGTATTTAACGTGTATTTCACGTGTTTAATACACATTAAATACATGTGAAATACATGTGAAGTACGCGTTAAAAATCAGTTTGAACAGGTCAATGTCATTGGCTGCTGAGGACTTCGGTCAAACCACTTCTGTGAGCTTAGAGGGGTGTACCGTTCATAGACAGGCAACCACCATTTAACATGCTATAGATCAGCTTATTCAGCCTTATTATTTAGTCTTTTTTCTTTTCTGTTTTGTATAGCCTATAGAAATAATATATTTAAGTTTCAGTTTTATGAAATATTTATTTTATAATAAATATTAATTACAATTTTGTGGTGATAGTATAAAGTTTATAAAAGTTACAGTATTTTGTAATGAAACAGGGCTTTTTGTTTAGCTCTTGACTCGCCGAGGTATACTATATATAGTGTGCCTTCTTTAATTTTTCAGTAATGTGTGATAACTTAAAATATGTTGTCAGTACTATTAAAATAAGATTAAATTGAATGGTATTTAGGAGATTATGGTTTTTGCATGACTTATTTCGCATTCAGCTAGATAATCCTGTCGTAGCTGTTATCATAGCCTATGCTTTTTATTAAAAAAGAAAACTGCAAGGGACCATGGAAAAAGACTATTGCAGGTGTATTTTTTTATGGTATTATTATTTTATTTTTTTGCAGCGGGGCAACTCAAGAATGTTGGGCACACAAGTACTGTGGCTCTTTTGCAAAAATTTGCAAAAAAACTGGAATTTTGAAAAAAATTCAAGTGATCGAGAGGGTTCCTCCCTGTCATGCATGTGCATTAATAATTTGAATATATTTTTTTACTTAAATTATATGAAATAAAGGAAAGAAATATCCCTTTAAAATCACAGAAGTTGTCAATTATTGAAGCTCTTTTTAAAATTGTGTGCATTTTGCTGATTATAATGAGAGAACTTGAGTTTAAAAGTGAGGACGTTTTATTAATCAGTCCATTCTTTAGAGTTTCAAGGATTTAGCTAAATCGTGCCGGTTTAATTTAATCGTTTCTGGTTTTAGGCTAATTGGGCCTAAATAATGGGAACAGTGTGTAGGGTCCCCTTTACATCAAGCGGACGTTCGTGAAGACGTCCTCCGGACATGCATGGAGACGTTTAGGGGACTTTCACTTTACATCCTCTGAATGTCATTTTATTGTACTTTTAGGCTAATCAAAGACAACAGACACGTTGTATAAGCAAAATACATTTATTTTAATTGAGCAATCGTAAAGTTGCAGTGTTCTTTTTGTGTGTGTGTGTGTGTGTGTTGGTGGATGGTGTATACGCATGTCTCTGGTTGTCAGCTGTGATTAGTCCGGTGGCAATTTTTCCCATTGTCTTCTAACCTAAAACAACAAAATGAACACATTCAATAGTGTTATGATTTTATGTGTCTAGGACTATCATTAATCCATTGACAAAAGATTTGTTAAGACTGTTGACCGTTTGGATTTAGACCAAGCGGTCCGAAATTTAGCAACATATGCCTTTTTGCAGCATATAGGCATCTTGGTGTGTATTTTTACCATATGGAAATTAAATATTTAAGTTTAATATCTGCCAGTATTATATACGTTTAATCATTTCAGCTTTTCAAGCTAATGTTAGCTTAGAAAATGTTCACATAGCCTAACCTCAGCAGCCGTGCGGGAGAACTTCAGCAAAGGTTTAAAAAGGTAAACTTCATCCATTGCAAGCATTAGGAGATAAACAGTAGTTACGGTAGCTATAATGTCTAATAATATAAAATAATAAATACCTTTTTGACCAAACAAAAGGGAAAACTCAAGGCAGTGTCTGAGGAAATCACCAGATGACCGTTAACTGCTTGTAATATAGCAATCTTAAATGCAATATCTAAAATATATGTCCTAAATAACTTTTCTTGTCGGCTAACCAACAGTTTATACAAAACAAGTTTATTTGTATAGCACAAATAAACAGTTTAATACATAAATGAAAATAATTACTTTATTTGTCTTACCTGTGTTGTTTTCCACTTTCTTTTCTTCATGTTTTCCTTGGCTCCATTCACTCTATAACATTCTTGTAGAGCTCCTGGGATGTAACCTTATTTTCTTCATTCATGCATAAACCTAATTGTAGCTATTTTCAATTATATTATTAAAGGGCATCATGATTTTGATGTTTAAATGCTGAAAACAGACTCCTGATTTAATGGCATTTTTCATTACAGAAGTTATGCCTATTTTCTTTTTCCGGAAATGAAAATTATTAATTTAACATTAAATTTATTTTACAATGTTCAGAAATTATATTAAAAGAAAAATGTATGCATAATACTAGAAGAATGCAACCGGTTCATGACTCGAGAACGAGTCGATCTTTTTTTCGTTATCTGGCTTGGCTCGATGTTCGTCTTCAGTTCTCTCTTCACAGCAGTTCAGCCAGTGTACTGTTTGAGTAAATGAATTGCTTCAAACTATTTGTATTTGCTAAATTTTTAATACCCAAAAAAGGCACGTCTTAAAGCAGGCGGTAATTTGCACTGCTTTTGGTAGATTGCACTGGTTATTGTGGGAATGATCTGGCTTCGTCTGCTCTTTAAAGTTTGCATTAACGGTAAATCAAAAAAAATTTTTAATTAATAATTTTCCCTCCCATAGGTACATTTATGGAATTGCGCTCTTATGCTAATTTGGCCTGTTTAGTAAATCTGGCTCAAGGGCTCTTAAAGGGGTCATATGATGTGGTTTCTATTTTTCCTTTTCTTCAGTGTGTTATGTAGGTATTTGTACATATATAAGATCTGCAGAGTTACAAAGCTTAAAGTCTCCCACTAAAGGATTTATTCTAGGCAGATCCAGACCGTGCTAAACGGCTCATTCAAACACCCCCCCCCCCACACATCTATGTCAAGATGTGGAAATATTTGCGTAATGCCGCCCAAATGTCCACGCAAAGAATGAAGGTGTGGTTTCAGGAAGTGTTGAAGCAGCCATGTCAGGGAGACGCTTTGTGTTTCTAGGACTTTATGTGGCCTTCTGAAAGTAGATGCAATCATTGTTAAGATTTATTTACAAAAGAACAGTACAACCCAAAAGTTCAAATCTGTACAACACATTTAATGGATGACAGTTTTGTGAACCTAGGAGAGTAGCCTATAATGCTGGCTGTGCACAAAGGGAATTTATTAAAAAAGGTAAATTTTGACTTTGCTATGACAATCTTTGCAACAATTGTATTGTAAAATGAGCTACACAAATTGAATCTGGGGCTTATTCTGAATCAGCTACTGTAAGTGTTTTCTTAATAGTTTAAGTGTTTGCTATTGACTGTTCAAATGCAGAGTTTTGCCCAGCGTAGAGTAACATGTTGTGTGACTACGTGTGTGTGTGAGGGTAACATCAAAGCAGAGTAAACAGACTGTCAGAAATCATAGCACATAAGCTGTCTTAACTGTGGCTTGTGTACTGCATCATCACTGTGTCTGTCACTCGACTCTGTTCCCCTTTCGGGCTTGAACTGATGGTAAAACGAAGGACATTATTAACAGTCTTGATATTTATTTTGAAAGATGAATCTTGTGATTATGGAAAGGGGTGTTGCATTTCCGACGAGTGCTTGTGGTGTTCGCCCAATAACAATGCATTGGGTCATTGGCCAATCAGATTAGCCTGTGCTTGTCAGAAGGAGGGACTTTGTTGAAAACAACGTGTTTGAGAGAGGCGGGACATAGAGGAACTACAATAATGTACAGTATTTGAAAAATAATGTTCTTTGAATCTTAAAGCATGTCAACATATGTTACACCAAATACACAAAATAATGGTCTTTAAAATAGCATCATATGACCTCTTTTAGTGATACCCCAGTAATGACTGAAATTGGCCATTTTTTGTATTTTTTTTTACTTTGCATTCTTCCTTGTTGTGTGGTTGATGGTCTTTGGTCTTGAGAGAGTCTTAAGGCAGAGAATTTGTTCTCTAATTAGAAAAAATGAAAAAAAAATATTGGTTTTGTTAGGACATCCCACCCAACAACGTTGAATTACCTTTCGATTTTGCAAATTGGATCAACGTTGAAATTTCGACGTGGATTCACCGTTGAAATCGTGACACTGGTTCACCGTCTTACCTTCATCACGGGTGAATTACGGTCGTTCTGGAGACCTTGGATTAACGTTGAATGAGGTGTTTATTTTAAAAAGTGAATCGACGTTCATAACACAAAGTTGTTTCACCGTTGTACTGTGCACCATGTATAAATACACAGTTGTATGTACCATTAGATCCTAGTTTACATTTAGATCCACAGCACAGGATAAAGGCAAAAAATCTAATGACGGGCAGCAATGGCTTTCCTATCAACTTAACTACAAATCAAAATAACTACCAAATGCTCAAAATTGTAAAACAGCAGTTTTATTTCGGAAACACTGTACAAAACAGATACAAGTAATTCCAAACTTTATTTAGCAGAGTATGCATGGACGTATTGTTAAAACATGTAGAATCACAATTCAAATTCAATAATATTTTAAAGGTTTTATAAAATAATTTGGAATATTTTTGCATTTAAATGCATATTTTTTTGCAGCACTTGCAAGAGAAGCCCTTGTACCTTTATGACTGAAACCAGCTGATCTTTTATTATGGTAATGTGTCTCATTACAACAGAACCTTCAACCAGGGACGCTGTAACGGGAGGGAAGATTGTGACAATTTCAAGTTTACTGAAAAGTTCTTAAAGCTGGATTTCATTTATAGCATTTCTTTAAACCAGTGGTTCTCAAACTTTTTATACCAAGTACCACTTCAAAACTTAT
The DNA here is from genome assembly GCF_023724105.1 of Carassius gibelio. Classification (NCBI taxonomy): domain Eukaryota; kingdom Metazoa; phylum Chordata; class Actinopteri; order Cypriniformes; family Cyprinidae; genus Carassius; species Carassius gibelio. The sequence continues at coordinate 39,475,923 of NC_068398.1, forward strand.
TTGTCTCTCTAAGTGCCACCATCATGACCAACATTACATTTCAGCATTGTAGTAGGCCTAACTATTCAGCTAACTTACAGCTGTACAGTTAAAAAATGAGGCAGTTGTATTCCTAATAAGAATATTTATTGTTGTCAGCCACGTTAACATTGTTAATACACAGTTTGAACATTAACACTGCACTGTGGCTACATGCAGGTAACGTACATGAAAGACTTAGTTTAAATTAAAATGTGTTATAACAAAAGCAACATAACTGTACTGTACTTAATTGAAAAAAAATAATACCTCACTCAAAGATGAAATTAAAATGTATTAACATTAATATTTAATTGAGTGATTCCCCTGTGTAACCACTAGAGGTGGCCTGACACTGAGAACCACTGATTTAAACAATCCTAATTCATTTTTACATTAATTCATTTAAATTGTACCGAAATTTGAAATTATATTTTTCAGAAAACACTATGATACTATTATAAGAATAAAAACACATATATAACACACCTAATGCATGGGATTCATATCAGGAAAATGTGGAAAAATATCTAAAAAGACAGAAATTAACACAATTAACCAGCAACACAACATCAGAAGAGCATCCGACTTGATCATCTGTGATAAAGCAATACAAAAATACACACACAGGTATTTATTTATCTTCTGCAGGTTAAAGGTCCTTTAAGTTACCCATCTGTAAACTCTGGTAACGTTATACTTTACTATTTTCAAAAGATAATAAAGATAGCGATTTTCTTACCTCATTTTGCCAGTAGGTTTGCAGGACCTCGCAGAACACATCTGACCCTTCTTGTGTTCACATTACAGTTTTTGTTCTCCATTGACATGTCACGACTCAAATAGATAACAGGCAAATATAAAACAATTCCTGAACGACCGAACAGTTACAACAAGCAGAAGCTCACAGTCAGCCGCCTCAGCCTCACTCACAGAAAGACGATAATCACGGTCATATTTTTAAATGTAGAAAGGCGAGAAACGATTAATTGTCCAGTTTCCTGAATGACAGCCAGATTAACCAATCATTATCAAAGTAATAAAATAAATTCAATTCAAGTTTTCAATTCAAGTTCATATGTATAGCGCTTTTTACAATACAAATCTTTTCAAAGCAACTTTACAGAAAATTTTGTTTCTACAATATTTAGTAGTAGCTTATAAGTGGTGACTGTCAGTTTGTGCACTTTTGACTTTTTTAGAAGAAATTAATACAAGACGTAGTCAGCTAGACGATGGACATTATTAATGTTATTAATTAATAATTATTATATGATGCAGTCACACTTGTAGCAATATTTGTTAGTTCTGTTTGTTGATTCAGGGTCAGCATCATCTCTTCTCAGGTGTTCTGGATCCAGACTGGAGCTTGTGTAAATCCTAGTTACCACGGGATAAAGATCCCAGCAGAAACAGAGAAACAAATAGAGACATCATTAGCATAGCTGCTGATCCAACAAAGCAAAATTAATTAGTTTAACCCAAACTAAAGAATAATAATGTGTTTTAAATGACGTGATGCTCTTTTTGTTAACATTGTTACATTAAATGCTCTTACTCTGTCTCTTTTCTTCACCCAATTCCTTAGGACCGACCAGCCTGTGATCTCCTAAGACACCCAGATTCACCCCTGGTCACGATCTGTCCCTCACCTGTGTCTCATCACAGTCCATCACCAGTGTCTGCACCCTGCATACTGCCAATATTTTGGATTTCTGTTCTGGAGAGAGATGCCATTCACAACATAATCTCTACACAATATCAAACTCAAATCATTTAGTCTTGCCAAACAGTTTCCCTGATTTGTTACTGTTCACAATGTAGCATGGTCTTGCCTACCTTTATCCATTCAGTTTTTAAAATGTTTTTAATATTTGTATTGAATATATCTCAAATTTATTATTTATTATATTTGCTATATTGACCTTGGGCCCGTTCTTCGTACGTCGCTAACTCAGTTAGCTGGATTTGATTGTTGATGATTTGGCGTGATCTTGGAACATTTGGTTCTTCGAAGCTCATCCCGGAGCTGCTGTCATAGCAACAGGTCCGTAAGCTTAAACCTGCTCAGGAGCAGCTTATTTCATATAAACAGGATTAGATCGCTTCTTTTCAACCAGAACTGATACTCAAAATATGTCTGCTACCACTGCTACTTTATTACAAGAGTATCGTACTGATCCAGGGACAATAATTAAATAATAATTAAAAAATTATTTAAAAATAATATAAAAATGCTGTGTAGTCCATAACAGCCTACTATAGACAGCCAGTTTTACTCATTTATTTGTCATAAAATTATAACTTTATAATTGTATTAGAGTCTTACACACATGCTATAGAGATAATAAAGTCGTGCATTATTTTGAGTGATGACTGCTATTATAAGAGTGGCTTGATGGAGCGCAGGAGACGCAGATAACATGATATTGACCCTTTCATTAATGCTGTCACGTAACAAATCTATCCAAATATAAAATGAAATGAATAGATAATTTCTACATTGAAATAAAAAATGTAAAGACTGCACAACTATTATAAATTGTGAATCGAAATAATTCGGAATCATGAAAAAAATTCAAATAAAATAAAACCATGTGTCTATTATCTGTTTCATGTATCTTTTATAACATTTATGTAGTTTTGTTTGCTTGGCTGTTTCCTTATAAAAGTCCAGAAATTTGTCTAGTTTTTCGTCGGGTGTCATTTTAAATTATATGACATCATTACATTGCAGTCTTGCCACCAGCCAATCGCTGCACTGCTGATCATGGTTTCGAGTATCGATACATATCCCCTTTTAATCCAACACATGAACGCGCAATTATCTCAGATAACTCAATCCAGCGATACTAATCATACACAACAGGTGTGTTCGAAGAACCCAATTAGCCGGATCATGATTAGCACGATGATCATCTTGGATGTGTCATTTGATCTCGGATGTAATAAGCGGCGTACGAAGAACGGGCCCCTGGATTCAGGTTTAAAACTGGGAAAGAAGAAATTAAGGGTCATTAATGTTGTGAAGCTGCATAACATCTGTTCAGATGAACATTTGTGTAGTCTGTTTCCTCCTGAGGTTTCTACCTTGTAGAGTTAAATATCTAAAAATGAGTGTCTTTGTAACCATTCTCAATAGATACTGAAACCATATTAATGGTGCTTTTAAATAAAATATTAAATGTAATATGTGAGGTAAGCCATGGCTAGGTGTACATTTTACATTTTTAATATATGCTGTGAAGGTAAAGAACTACATGAACTGAAGCCATGAATCAGCCCTTAGTTATAAAAAACGGGGTGATCAATTAGGTCAAATTCAACACTGATCCAACAGCCCTGTCTGTAGTTAACCACAAATAGCAGGTTCAGCGGTGTTTGAGAAGGCTTGAAGCTGAACTTTCCAGGAAGTTATATAGTTATGTAGACAGGTAAGTGTTGGTGTGACTAATTATTGAGTTGTCTATTGCTCATAATTATGCTGTAGTTAATTTATAGGCAGGATGTACAGTAATTGCATTAAATACTGTATAGACTATTGAACATTTGTCTAAAACAATAGTGAACTTAACAAACATCTCAAGTTTAACATTTACAAGTGTGTAAATAGTACAGTAATGTTATTACATTTGAAGTACTGTACAAAATAATCATACTGTAGTTACTTTATTTGGAGTAACTTGCTCAACATCATGTATGTGTATATATATATATATATATATATATATATATATATATATATATATATATATATATATATATGTGTGTGTGTTTACATTTAATCGTTAAGTACAATCACTAATCTTGTAATGTTGAACACTTAAAACCTACAAGTAGTCAATGATCTTACACGCGTTTATCTCCATTAACAGGGATAGTTGGACAAACCGATTTAAAAGTGCATGATGGATTAAGTGGTTAAAACCCTTTTTTGTGCTTTTGTTCTCGTTTGTTTCCAGTAAAGTATGTCACCTTTTGTCTGTTCATTTAGAGCAATATTAATGTTAACGTAAAGCGCACAGTGTAATTCTGTGCACATAAGTAAAGAAAAAGTGTTTGTGTCTCCTTGAAAACATCAATGGAATATAACACATTTAATAAATAAATGTATGTCTACAAAATAATGTGATGTTTGCTTTTAAACATGCTATATACGTTCCTGTACAAAGAACAAATCACAGAATATGGATTTTAAATGATCGTTATTTCTTCAAGTATTTCCCTTTAAATTAATCAAGTATAGCAGCTTCCCGTTCTCGACGGACATGCCGGCATATTTCGGGTGATAAAGATACGTCGTATAGATGTCATTTAGAGGTAGGGAAGACGTTTCATTTAACAGCTCAAACAGACGATCTACAGACGATCAATACGACTATAAAAAAGGAATCCGATGTTTATCAGATGATGCGCTCTTCAGCTATCTGGGGTTAAAAATAAATAAATAAAATAGAAATAAGTGTATTTCTGTGTGATTAATTTTGAGTCCTGATAAATTGAATCATTATGATCAATGTATCACTTATTCTATAGTTAAAACATCGATGCTTTTGAGTTTGAATATTTAACAAAGCATGCAAACAAACAGCCGCTTTTATCATGTGCGTGTGTGATCGCGCATGTTCCGGTGATTTATTTCTTATTAGTTTTCTGATAACTTCTCTTTGTTGGTGAAATGATGAGGTTGCATGACGTTGTTCATGAGGACGTAAAGTGCGTGTTTTAGTGACGCGCAGCAGAGCTTCTGGCCCTGACTGTGGAAACCCAGCGCTATTCTGGCCTCGGTGCTACTGGCCCGAGGCTATGAGCCCCGTCCGGCTTTAAAACCTGGCTCGCACTGGCCCGACAGTGGAAATGCGGCTACTGCCTTAGGCAGTGTGACAGTGGTTGGTGGGTGCCACCTCTGGGGACCACTGCAGCTCCGAGATCCCCTGTAGATTAGCCTGGGGCTGTGATATCCCCAGTTACTATGTGCAGCCGCGAAGAGGGCTGACAGGAGTCTTGGTGATGGAGACGCTGTGCACTGGAAGGGGAAAACAGGGTTTTCTGGTCTTTAAATAGTCTTTATTCATCCAAGGATGCATTTTTCTGCAGGTGAATAAAGGCGGCCAGTGTAAATGGGGCTGTTCTTCAGCACCCTGGCATCATGCACACACCCAGGATACCTGACAAAGATGTCGATGAACGTCCCCTTGTGGTCAGTGATGGCGTGCAGCTGGACTGAGTGGAACAGCTTTCTGTTGAAGTAGCATGGGGCTTCACTTGCTGTGGCTTGATCTGGATGTGGCATCCGTCTATTGCACCAGCCACCATGCAAAAAGCTGAGCAAAAACCTGCCCCCACTTCCTCCAGGTTGTCCAGGGTTCGGGAATACAAAATACTGACCACTTCCCTGCTGATTCTGTGCACAATGTCATGCACTGTGGCCTTTGGGATGTCGAAGGCCAGAGATCAGGGGCGATTCTAAGATTTTAATTTTAGGGGGGCTCAGCCCCCAATAAGAGTATGATTAAAAAATTATATTTGACTATTAGGGTAGGGTTGTATACTACTAACCTTATTGCAATCCACTATTCCATTTTATTCCCTGTATTTCATATATGGGAGTAGGAGTACTGACTGAGCCATATACAACACTGTAAAAAAAAAACTAATACAGTTTTTTAGATGTGACCAGTCACTGGAAAATTTTGAATTGGGAATGTAGATTTTTACAATAAAGACTTCCTGATTCAGTATTAGGACATTCATGTTTATCCTTTGATGATACCACAGCTTTTTCTTATGAAATGTACGTGGAAATTGGCAGAAAATTAAAACAACATAAGGGTTCAATGACTGCAATGAATCTTGGGAATACAGTGGTATTGTGTGTGTGAGGCTGTCTATTCTATTCTCACCTGACTGTTGCTCATTTGCAGACCTACTCCCGCACAACAAAAAAATGTTGTATATCCATCTACAATGAAAAATAAATTATTATATTTTATTATTATTATTATTATTAATTTTTAGCTTTTTAGCCTTTATAATCAACAATACGGTTGGTTATACATCAAGTCAGCCCCTGGAAATTAATTTCATTTCAAATCATTTAACTAACCAGCTAATATTCATTAAGAATATAGACAAAACATGTATTAATGTAATTGTCTATTGGCAATATGTTTAATCTGTTCTATATTTATTTATATTTATTAAAAATAACACCATTATCAATTTGCCACTTCTATAAATCAATTACTTAAAAAAAAAAAAATCACAGATCTCTTTACTCTTACTCTAATATATGTATCATGATACACTAATGATTCATTATTACTTAATAAAAAATCATATTTAATAATACAAAACAAAATAACTCCACATGATGTTTCTCTCTCTGTGACATTTAGTGCTTTCAGACAATGATGTGTGTCTTCAGAGGCGTAGCAGCCATTTTAAAAGTGGGGGGGGGCAGCTGTATGGTGATTTGACCCAAAGCTGATGTTCATAATAAATTCTAAATAGAATACCAATTGGCATTTTACTTTTTCAAATTTGGGAACATGACATGATAGCTTACAGGAACCTATTTTTGTTAAATCATACTCGAAATTTAAAAATACTGCAGGACTTTGAGACCAATGGGAGACCATCTATAATTTTTTTTTTTTTTTTATGAAATAAAGATATTTTATGATATTTACAATATTTCAGTTGCACTACATTTGAACAATAACTTTTTTTTTTTACAGTTGGACAAAAAACAGGTGTTAAATGATTATACAGATTACATCTACAGTAATTTTATAAAACATACATTTTATGAAAAATATGAGACAAAAAAATCACTCAACTTTCCTGTTTGATCCCCAGGTCTAAACTTGAACTGCCTGATGTTACCTGAAGCTGCTGAAGAGTCTTTTGGTGCAACTACAAAGATGGCATGCAGTAACTGGAGGATGTATGAAGAGGAAAATAATTAACTTTAGTTGTTTTGAACTATTTACTTAGTTATTCCTCCATGTTGACTTTTATTTTGAATTATTTGACATTTTTTTCACATTTTATTCACACATCTGTCTCACTCTGGCATAGCCCTAGGCCAATTTGAGAATATCTATAATCTGTGAAAAAATCAAGCTCCTCTGGCTCCTCCCAGTGCTCCTATTGCCATTTGCAGAAATACATCACTCCCGGTAAAAAACCAAAACAACCAATCAGAGCTGCGATCCGTAACTTTATTTGTGTTCAAAATATAGAAAAATGTATATAATAAGCGAGTACAACATGAATCTATTTTCCAAACCGTGTTTTTGGCTTGTCCTGAATCACTAGGGTGCACCTATAATAAGTGTTTATATTCGGACTATTTTAGATTGCTTCGGGGATACCGCGGCGGAGTAACCCAGATACAAATCTCACCTGTACACATTCTGGAGAGGTTGAGCAACTGCCCCCTCTCTCTGCCAGTGACGTCACAGCCTGCCTTTCCTGCAGACTAGTTAGGACATAAAGTAACAGTTATGAATTAAAATAATAAAATTTGATAAAGTATTTTAAGATATTCGTTGCAAAACAAATATGATTTATTGTGAAATTATAATTTTACTCCGCGAGCAGCACGTAGACAAACAAAAGACAGCAGAAACCAATAATATTGTTACGTCTTATTTAGCAGACGCTTTTATCCAAAGTGACAATTAGGAGAGCATTTAACACACTGAATCCGGCGCGACGTGACGAGGTTCATACGGGTTCAATAGGTTAAATCATAACATGAAAACTTTATCTATACGTCGGCCTCTATACCTAAAACATCTATAAAACATCGGCCTGGCGGAGGCCGATATAATTTGGTCAGTGCTCTGTTCTCCAGCTCATCAGTCGTCGGCCCTGAGTTGGTTCACGACCGCGGGCCGATGCCGCGCTTCTCTGTGTGCGCGTGCCCAGTAGCCTAACCTGATTTTACCAAGTGAGACATGTTCCTGGGACAACATCGTTGTTGACCCTGGAACAACATTGTGATTAACCAATCAGATTTGAAGAACCAGTTTATAGATTTTGTGAAGTTTATGCTTAAAATCAGTGTTTGGTGCTTGTACATCAGTGTCATTCATCTATCATTTCCTCTGATTTTAGGGATTACTCATGGTTAAGGTTAGGTTTAGGTGTAGGGATATGGTTAAGAATATATTTTTGAAGTAAAATGTTGTTCCAGGGTCAACAAAATATGTTGACCTAGGAACACATCGGACTTGGCAAAATCAGGACGTGCTGCCCAGTATTCGTCTCTTTTAGCCACCCAGAGAGAGAGAAGAGGATAATCCCAGCGACATTTGTGGCTCTCAGGTAACGTTACGATTTCACTTCAGCTCAGACAAAAAATACTACTTTGTTAATTCTGTGACACTGAAAAAGTACTAGTAATACAGTCTATGGGCAGCTGAAGAGTCTGGCTCATTTTCAAATAATGTTACCGTTAACTTTTTGAGCCAACGGTCACGGTAGCGATTTTTTTTAACATTAATGTTAACGCCTTAATGCGTTTTCAGAAGTTTCTCGGAGGGAAAATGTAAAAGCGGATTATTAAAGAGAAGTCCTGACTGCTTTTTCACCGTGTTTTTCACTCTTTTACAGGCTTTCAGAAATAATCCGGTGAAATAATATGGTGAGCTATTGGTGCTGTTGCTTCTGAACTACAAAATGATTTTTAAATTTATTATTGAATGAGACTGTACATTATAAATGTAATGCTTTAACTCTAGATGTTTGTTTGTGTGAATGCTGTGTGTGCGTTGAGTCCTGCGCGAGCGGGGAGCAGAGTTGCCATGGAAACGGGGCATCAACACAAAAACCGTTACTGGCATCGTCCAGACTGCACTCTGGGATACTTGAGCAGTTATCTCCGTCTCTCGCTGCAGTTTACACTGTTTTGGGTAAGTTTAGTCGCTAAAATCACACAAATATTATATACAAATGTTCCTGACACGTTTCTTGCTTGTTATTGACATGTTTCAATTAAATTTATTTTATAGAAACAGTTTAGTGTCTTCGGAAATGTCCGTTATCATTTTAGCAGTTTTCAGGTAGGCTAACTATATAGATTGAGCTCTTGTTGATGAAACTCTGGGCTTTTAATCAAATCTTCGATTTGATTAAAACAAAATGATTTTTAAATTAATTATTGAATGATTATTGAATGAGACTGTACTTTATAAATGTAATGTTTTAACTCTAGATGTTTGTTTGTGTAAATGCTGTGTGCGCGTTGAGTCCTGCGCGAGCGGGGAGCAGAGTTGCCATGGAAACGGGGCGTCAACACAAAAACCGTTACTGGCAAGCGGTAATCTCCGTCTCTCGCTGC